>NW_024062851.1:0-140334 GCF_006381635.1 Hibiscus syriacus | reverse complement strand
GAAAATGAATAAGACTATTTGTACAGTTGATCTAATGAACTTAATGTCACACACAGGGGCATATGTAGGCCTATGCTTATCTAGGCCATGGCTTACCCCATGCTCAAACGGATAAATTACTTATTAGTAACTACATATTATTACCTAAATACGCTTAATTTTACGTTTGATTTTGTTTTGGTCAGTCGTCTTTAAAAAATTAGCGGTGTTGTTGATGTGTACCATAAAATAATGTAATATCAATATTGAAAAATAATTAAAAAATGTCACATTAACATCATTGCTAAGTTTTTAACTGTAGGCGATCAAAATAGAACCAAAATGTAAGGTTGCGTATGATTTTGAAAAAAATAATAGTTGAGTGACCGAAAACATAAATTAAGTAATAATTGGGGTGACCAAATAGTTAATTTACCCTAAATTAAAAATATGTATGGATTACGTTAAGAAAATTATTGATCCAATTAATGATTTTTTCTAGATTTAATCTATATATATAATCATCATTATATTTTTTAAATAAAAATATATAATTTAGATAAAATTTTTATTATATTTATTAATCCAGTCTATATATTTTTGATTCGCCGATCTCACAAATAACTATACTACAGTAAATGCATTCATGACATATGCATGTCGATGAATATAATTGTGAAACAATGCTATTTATCAAATGAATTCCCAAAACATGCATATTGACACCAAGGAGATGCCCGGTGTCACGTAGTTCGAAAACACTTCACAACTATACAAATAAACATCATGGTGTAGTTCAATATCACCATAGCATACGATATCACACTCCACAATTTGATAAGTTTTGATGTGTTTCCAAACTTCATTATAAGTTTTGATATGTCAAATTTTTAAAATTTGCATTTTAATCTCTTTGATGATTTGAAATGATATGATGCTTCTTCGGCATGAAGCACATAAAATTATTATAATATTTAAATAATGAAAGTTAGTTTTAGAATAATGTGTCAAAATAAATTGAAAAATCGAGAGTTAAATTTATTATTATATATGTAACATGTTTTTTATGGTCTAAAAAGAAATCAGATCGAAAATACTATCGAGGAACACAAAATCAAATTATCTAATCATATGTCATACATTGATCATACCTTGTCACACAACATAACATAGGTCATATCAAAGCATTTTTAAACTGAAAATTAATCAAGTTTAAAATGATAGCTTATTTAAGGACCAACATATTATTATCAAAATATTCAAGAGTTAAAGTGTAATTTTTTAAAGTTAAGAAATTAACTCATAAATTCAACTAAATCAAATTCAATGAATGATCATCTCAAATATACATTTATTCTGTATTACAAAGTATTTTTTTATGATTTAATTAAATTTTAAATTTTAATGATTAGTGGTAGAGTGATTTAACTAAATCACGTCATAGTAAAAAAATAGTTAAATATATCTTGTGATTATCTATGTTTTTTTTATGATTTAAGGGTGGAGTGATTAAATTATAAATTTTAATGATTAAAATAGAAATGAGTGTAAAATTGAATAGTGAACTTTATAGTTTATTCTGAAAACGAATACAATACTGAACCGAAAGCTTTAAAAGAGAATTTCTGCTCAAACTAAAACGTGGAAAGGTGCCTTTTGGTGTCAACTCCAGAAAGCATAGTTGGTGCATGTTCAACATTTGTTACCTTCATTTTCAGAACCAAATATAATTGCTGCATGTCAAACATATGTCCACTTGTTTCTTCTTTTTGAAATAATCCATTTACTTACACTCCCTTGCTCTCAGCCACTGCCTTCTTCTTCTTCATGCAAGTAAAACAACTTTTGTTTGTATTTTGCCCTCCCCCCAATATGAAAAGGCTCCGACACACTCTACATACACAAAACTACTTATAGAATTCGGTGCATGGCCCTTTCCCCAACGTCATAGCTTCGTTTATAGTGCCTTCCTGTGTTTCACTTTCCTTTTGAGTTCACGGGTAAGCTCTTTTCAGTTTTCTGATGGTTCATTATCACATATTACTGATTGGGAACAACTAAGAATTTACATACAAATCATAATGTTGAGTTCGATTCATTCTTAGTAGTTTTCTTGCAGGTTGAGTTCCAAGTTTATCGAACCTGGACATTATGGGTGTTAAGGCATTAGATTACGAGTCACTGAATGAAAATGTGAAGGAAGTTCAATATGCAGTTAGAGGTGAGTTGTATCTTCGAGCTTCTGAACTTCAGAAGGAGGGGAAGAAGGTACGTTTGGCTTTAGTTCAGTCTTTTGAGTGTTTAATGTTGGTTTAATTATCTTTTTTCCCCACATATATTGTTCTCTCATGTGTAGTAATTTGTTTTACTGCTTTTAATTTGATGTCTGCAGATTATTTTCACAAATGTTGGCAACCCTCATGCTCTTGGACAGAAGCCGCTGACTTTCCCTCGTCAGGTATAGTTCTATTTATTCCAATTTTTATCTGTTGGGAAATTTTGTGCTGTGCTTGTGCATTCAGTTGCTAGTATCATGTTTAAGTTGAAAAATGTGGTATTGCAGGTGATTGCTCTATGCCAGGCTCCATTTCTGTTAGATGATCCTAATGTAGGACAGTTGTTTCCTGCAGATGCAATTGCAAGAGCTAGACATTATTTTCATTGACTCCTGGTGGTCTAGGTACATCATCATGTTATCTGTGGGAAAATAATGGTCAAACCACCTAAAATACTCGAGAATTCTCTTTAATATATATGTTTGTTAAGTATTGTACTGCAATATAGTTGATTTAGGAAGAGTTCTCAGAGTTTAAAAGGTATGAATATGGTATGCAATATAAATAGCTTGTGTTCCTTCACTATATATCTAGGTGCATATAGCGATTCCCGAGGTCTTCCGGGCATAAGGAAGGAAGTCGCCGAATTCATCGAAAGGCGTGATGGATATTCTAGGTGACGATCAGTTGTCATCACTCATAATATCACAAAAGAATTCTCATTTTTTCTTCCCAAGTGGTAAGCTTAGTTTGCACTTCATTTACCAATGGTATGCAGTGACCCGGAGCTCATATTTCTCACGGATGGTGCCAGCAAAGGCGTGATGCAGATTTGAATTGTATTATCCGTGGTCAAGGGGACGGGGTAACATGTTTTGCTCATCCATTTTTCTAGAACTTGCTTTCACCATCTGTATCATCGTTTTGAATCATCCTAGTTCAATTTCTTCTGGCTTATATAGTACAGACTACAGAGATTTACCATCTTAGTGCATAATGCTGATATATTTTTGTTAAAATTTTGTATTTCCAGGTTTTGGTTCCTGTCCCGCAGTATCCGCTTTACTCAGCTACTATCTCTCTCTATGGTGGTTCTCTTGTTCCATACTATCTGGAAGAGTCTGCAAACTGGGGTTTGGATATAATCTTCGTGAATCAGTTGCACAGGCTCGCTTTAACGGAATAACAGTTAGTATGCATTATATTCTTCTTGTTCCTGAAGGAATTTGAGAAATAAGGTCTGAAACTACAAAGACATCACAATTAGATGAAATAATGGATTGAAAGAACCTAAGTAAGACTCTTAGGCATACATAATTGTTATCTTCTGTACTACTCGTTGAAACTGTTTGTTACATTTTGATTTTCCCATCAGGATTATACTACTGTAGCTATCTTTATTCTGGCATGAACTTTTCTTTCCCTGATACATGCCAACAAGCTGAATTTGCTTTTTGTTTGTATATGACCAGGTTAGAGCAATGGTAATCATCAACCCCGGCAACCCTACCGGTCAGTGTCTCAGTGAAGCAAACTTGAGAGAAGTATTGAACTTCTGTCACCGAGAAAACTTAGTTTTACTTGGAGATGAGGTTTATCAACAGAATATATACCAGGATGAGAGACCCTTTATAAGTTCTAGAAAGGTAGATGCTATTTTGCAGTTACCTGTTAGATCGAACTGGCATGGAGTTTTAACATTTTTATTTGCATATTTTTCCTTTGTACCACTGGAAGGTTTTGATGGATATGGGGCAACCCATTAGCAAGGAAGTCCAGCTTGTTTCTTTCCACACTGTATCTAAAGGATATTGGGGTGAATGTGGGCAGCGAGGCGGGTACTTTGAGATGACCAACATTCCTCCAAAGGTTTGTGCCGTCTTACCAGCCTAATGATTTTCATGTTCCACGGTATGAGCCGAGAATTTTCTCCCGATTTCCCAAATGTCGATAGGTGATGAATGTGAAATAATTTTACCATATTGAACTTTCATGTTAAAATGAAATCCAACTGAATTGGAGCACATTATAATTCAAGGTCATGTGTCATATAGAAGAAGGTATTAGACATGTAATTGTTCCAACATTGATGTTATCTGCAAATGGTAAACTTGTATGATTCTTCTTACCTAATGTAGGACGAAATTCTGTCATGATTTAAGATTATTGAACCGATTTTCAGTTCCCTTTTGCTTTTGTGATATTTTATTTCAGACAGTTGACGAGATCTACAAGATTTCATCAATATCACTCAGTCCAAATGTTCCTGCTCAGATTTTTGTGAGTTATTGTCATGCTAATTTCTGTGAAATTGGACACTTCATTGTTCAGTTCTAGTTATAGTGACGGTAAGGTAAGCAAGCTTTCTCTTCTCTTGACAGATGGGATTGATGGTCAACCCCAAAGCTGGAGACATTTCATATGGCAATATGTTCGGGAAAGGTAAGCCTTTTAAGACGAAGTTTGTAAAGATTTGTGCGAACATAATTACTTCATTGATCTCGGTAGATACACCTTTTTAACGGTTTAAAATCTATGGTACATTACTTGAAAAAGAATGTTGGTTTGAGCATTGGGATGTTGATTTTCACTATGTCATGAAGAAAGAGATTTCTCCTTTAGCTTTTTAATCAACAATGCCATTTAAACTTGCAGCAAAGGAATCCTTGAATCCTTGAGGAGAAGAGCAAGGATGATGACCGATGGATTCAACAGCTGCAAAAATGTTGTTTGTAATTTCACTGAAGGTAAAATAGTTGTTTCTGAACAGAGAATGTCAAATCTTTCCTTCTTGTGTTTTTACTCTGGATCTTTCTTGTTGAATCATACAGGTGCCATGTATTCTTTTTCCTCAAATCCGTTTGCCTCCGAAAGCAATCGAAGCATCCAAAAATGCAGGAAAAGTTCCAGATGTTTTTCTATTGCCTCAAATTATTGGAAGCAACTGGCATCTCCACTGTCCCTGGTTCTGGATTTGGTCAAGAAGGGTACTTCTCCATTCATTTTTATTTTCATTTCATCATTCCTGTTTTCTTTTGCGAAAGCTGTGACACCCTCGACCTAGGTTAGAACCTGAACTTATAGATTAGTTTATGCTTAAGTTCATAGGTTCTTCTAATCTGCTTCAAACAAGTTCGTAGCTAACATGTGTTATTTCCGATCAGGGTCTTCCACTTAAGGACGACTATTTACCGGCCGAGGAAGCCTGAAATCATGTCGAGTTTCAAGAAATTCAATGACGAATTCATGGAGCAATACGAAGCTGTTAAAATCTGATATGATGAATTTGTATCTTTCCTCAACTTGGAAGTAAGATAATTATGTTGTATTTTAAGTCCTACTGTTCTGTTCCTTGGTTTATGTATGCTGTGCTTCAATAAGACCATACTGAATTTTCTCTATTGTAAAATGGCAGTCAAATCTATGCAGCAACTCTCCTTTTTGTAACCTTTAAATTTACCCTGATCAAAAAATTAATTAAATTTCAAATTATACATAATTTTATTCATGTAAATATCCAAATTTGTCACTTTTCCATTAGTTTTGGATAATCACAAAATAATTCAAGTTATGTCACTGTTCTCCCAAACATTTCAGTCATAATCAAAGTCTCCCTTTTCTAAACGTGTAAAAAGATGAGGGGTAGGTCCTAACACTTATCTTCCTTGACCGGAGTTCCCAAGTCATCGAAGAACTCCATCAAAAACTGGAGAAAAATGGCATCCCAAGCCTCAACAGGTTACAGCAGAGCTAAGGAGCTGAAGAAAAATTCGATGAGACAAAAGCCGGTGTTAAAGGACTTATAGATGCCGGCACAGTAAACATCCCCAAGATGTTCATACGACCAGCAGAGGAGCTTTCCCAGGAGGTCATCATCAATTCTACACACACAAACAACAACATCCAAGTTCCCATCGTCGACCTAAGTGGCATGGAAGTCGATAGCCGGCGTAAGGAGATGGTGGACCAAATTAAGATTGCATCAACAGAGTGGGGTATTTTCCAAGTAACCAATCATGGGATCCCTTTGAACGTGCTGGATGAGATGATAGATGGGGTGCGTATGTTTAACGAGCAAGATTTGGAGTTGAAGAAAGAGATGTACAGTCGTGACACCACAAAGCCAGTAAGGTTCGACTCCAACACTGATTTGTATACATCAAAAACTGCTGATTGGAGAGACACTCTCTTCCTTCTTCCTTCCGTTCTGATCTTGACCCCAGCAAAATCCCAGCAGTGTGCAGGTATATACAAGTAAACACACACTGTTAAAATCTTTTAATCATATATGACCAAATGAATTCGTTGTTCAATCTTTTGAAAATCAACCATAGAGTATGTAAAGCATAACAGAAGGTTAGGAGAAACGTTGTTCGAGTTGCTGTCGGAGGCACTCGGACTCCGATCAGACCACCTCGGCTCGATGGGGTGTGGCAAAGGGTGTAGCATCGTGTGCCATTACTATCCGCCTTGCCCCCAACCCGAACTGACTTTGGGGAAAAAACATACGGATCCAGGCTTCTTGAACGTGCTTTTGCAGAATGAAATCAACGGTCTCCAAGCCCTTCACAAGGGCCAATGGTTAGATGTTCACCCACTCGAGGGGGACTGATTGTAAACATCGGAGATCTTCTTCAGGTCATACAATTCCATATTCTGATTTGGTTGAGATTCTTGTTTCCAGATAGCCACTAACTCATAAGTTGTTTATGGCAAATTATATCAAATGACAAGTTGAAGGGTGTGAGGCATAGGGCAGTAAACAAGAATGCAGGTCCCAGAATTACAGTGTCGAGCTCTTTCTAAGGACATGTTAGCTTGCTTCACGAAACGTTCAGCTCAATCAATGAGTTGACATCAGAGGCTGATCCTCCTCGATACAAAGATGTGTTAAAGGAATATTATGCCAGATTTTTATCAAACTCAGATGGTAAGTCTCTTACCGATTACTACAAGATGTGAAAAAGTAAAGTAACCCCATCGATGGCCTGGAGGAGTTTAAGCGTTGGTTGATACGTATGCAAGATGTGGGTGTATTGAAGTTTTCAAATGAAATGCTGAGGGTTGAAGTCGTAATAGAATATTGAAATGTTAAGGGTTTTTTAATTAGGACAAAACTAATAAAGTGTACGTAACACCCTGAATTATGAACCATAATTTTTCTAAGTTCAATGATCAAATTTTTTAAAGGGTTTAAATATTAATTTAAGTCATTGAGAATATAATCATATTCGATTGAGTTCATTTTATTCGAGGTTGGCTTAATTAAAAATTAAATTGAAAACTAAAATGTAGTAATTGATGTTTAAAGACCAATTTGAAATTGAGGCAAATGTGGAAACTTTTCATATCAATTATTCCAACAAGTGAACTAGTGGAATTTGGTAGAGAATTTTAGTATAGGTGTCGAGGAAAACTTGAGTTATCAATTTGAGACATATATTAAAGTTAATTGTATCTTAGAAAGTTAATAATAATATTTCTTTTATTTCATTTTGGCGAAACCTAATTGGAAAGAAATTCTTTCATCTTCTCTAAATTGCTTTTGGGATTTAGGATTTAGGCTTACACTGAATATAATTATGAAGGATTGGAAAAAAGATTTAGGGATAAGACTTACCAATCAGAGAAAGGGAATGTGGGAATACTGTAATCAAGGGTATGAGGGTATCCTGACGCTCGTTTGGGACGAATACATGAAGAGGTTGAAGGGGTGCGACGCAGTGCACGAGGGTGCAGAGAGGTACTATCGTGGCTTGGAATGTTGAACGTAGGGTATCGGAGATAAAAATTGTTACAACCTGAAAAAAAAATGATGAAAATTTATTTAATTTGGTGAAATTTAAGGGCTAAATTAAAAGTTTTCAGAATTATAGGCCGTTTTAGAAGTTGAAGAAAATTCAGGGACCTAATTCTAAATTTACCCATTTTGTGTCGACAGAGAAAAAAAAATAAATATGTTAAACGTATGGTTTCTGGTTTCAAACCAGAAACAAAAACTAAAATTTCCACCCATGCCAACCCTTCTTCTACAGTCAAATTCGTCGTCATCCGCCGTTCCATCTCGCACCACCACTCCCGTTTGGTTCGTCGACGGTGAACAAAACCTTGCAAATCTCGTCGTGAAACATCATCTAACGCCGTGAATTTCGACTCGAATTTTTGAAGTTTTTTTTAACCCACCGTCGTGAAAATTGTCGATTCGTCGTTGATTGTTGCTCCGTTTTCAACACCTCCCGCACCATCGTGTTCCTTGCATCGTTCCGAGCCTACCAGTGTCGCTTTTGTCTCCGTTGTCACCGACATGTGAAGGGGTGAGGAAGATAAAGTTTATGACGTTTTAAAATCGAGCTCCGCCGTTCAAAATTATGAAACGAGCTTGGGTAAGTGACTCAAAATCCCTTAAAATAATTTTAGAAATTTTTGTGGAATTTTCCGACCTCCTAGTAAGCCGCACGCGCCGCCCCGCTGAGTGGTGGATAGCCTGTAATGGGCTGACCGACCTGAACCGACCCGCTGACCCGCCCCGCCTATGACCTGATTTGACCGCCCATTGACCGCCATCGTTGACCATTAACTTGACCAAAAAGTCAAAATTTTCGAAAAGTCCTATCTTATGTTTTTCGACATCCTGAGTCCGATTCTGAAGTCAATTTTGCCAAATTCAAACCCGAATTGACTCGTAAACCCGAAAAATGCATATTATTTAATTGTTTTAATTTAGTTAATTGAATTAAATGATCAATGACTAATTATTGTTATGGTATGTTAAAGGTACTTAGGGATCTCCTGACCGTTTCACTGCTCGACCCGGTTCTTCCCGATCCGCTCTTCCTCGAGAGGCCGTGAATACACGTATAGTTCTATAACCCTAGTAGTTATTATGTTTAGAATATTATTCCGAATATGACCATGTTCTGATATGGCTTAGGTTCCCGTTAAGTTGAAGAGCCTAGTGAAGCTGGTTCGATAGATCTTCCGGACTGACCCTATTATCGAGGTGTGTTCCTTGTGTGCAGTAAATGTTTTAAATATCTGTTTGAAATCTCATGTGCACATGAATGTTTTCTCTGATTTGAAATATAATGTTTGATCTGGTTTGACTACTGTATGTTATCTGATTTTCGATTTACTGAAATGTAAAGCATGATTGTTTGACTTACGATTTTGGAGATTGTTTTACTGAATCGATGATCTGTCTGAACTCTGATTTATGGCTGCAACTGGTCACTGTGTGAAAATTGTTTTCTTCGGGGTACTTTAGGATATGGTATGAAGACTCTGGTAGGTTCAGTAGCTGCTTTAATTCCTTTTATAGGTTCTGCACGGACTGGTAATTTCTTATGGACCTAAGACGACTCTTTGGTTGGCCTGGGCCTAATGGGCCTAGTGGTATACCTTATGGACCCTAAGGCACTCCCTTAGGGTGACTCCTCTGCTGTGTGCATTGGGTAAGTCCTTATAGGCTTGAAGGCACTCCCCTCAAGTGGGCATTTACATTTTGGCTAGGGTAAGACCTTATGGACCCAAGGTGTTCCCTTAGGTTGGCATCTACTCCCTTCGGACATAGGGTAAGTCCTTATGGATGCAGTTCTGGGGAACTGCATATGGCGTTCGGTTAGAGGACGATTATGAGTTTTTAAACTGAAAAAACTCTTATGATGTTTTAATAAATGTGATCTGTAATGATTTTAAAAGCATAACTGTATGTTTTTATTTTCTGTACTGTTGGGACACATTGAACCTCTAGCTCACTTTTCAAACTGTTTTACCCCTTTCAGATACTCTCGGATAGACACTCAGTTTCAGTCACTTTGAGGATTGTACATGTGCATTATTTTTGAAGTGCTTATCTTTTTATGATGTTTACTGCTTTTGCTACTGATATCTGATTTACTGTGCTCCAGAATTATTACATTTTTATTTTTACCTGATCGGTTTTAGTTTTATATTATGAGTTAGGTTTTATCGTTATTTATTATAATTTTTATAAATGTCATTTGTAATATTATTTTAAATTATCGAATAACGTTTTTGGTAAAAGTTTTTAAGAATCTTTAATGTAATCCGTTAAACTTAGTCGAAACGCATAGGTTGGGTCTAAAGGTTACAAAAATAATAATATCAATAAGCTAGGGTTTAGATGTAGGAGAATACGAAAAGCCAAAAAAGAAAGAAAAGGATCAAATTATTATAATTTAATAATTATTTCAAATTAAAATGTGGAACAAATTGATATTTTTTAATATTGAGCATTTATTTAATTATTTTAAATTAAGATAAAATTGATAGAATGTGTAAATTTAAAAACTAAAATTAATATCAAATCATGTGATATCATTATTTATGTTAAATCAATAATCAAATATAAGAATAGGTGCCAAAATAGAAATAAAATGCAGCATTAATATTTAAAAAAACAATTGAATGGCTAAAAAACAGAGATACTGGAATAGATGATGTATCAAATAGGTAGTTTACCAATTAAAATATCATGAGTAAATGATGGGTAATTAGTCATTGAAACGAAAGTAAGTGGTAATGTTAAAACGGAACCAATTCCGTATCCGTTAAGTAGGCTATGCTTATTTCGAATAGTTTAAAGGCTTTTCACTTTCTGTGGAGGAAAGTGCAGATGCCAAAGCTCAACAAAAACGAAAACAAAAGCTCTTAAACCCTCCAAAATAGCAAAAGGGAAATGACTCTCAAATTCAACCCCATCACTTTTCAATCTCATAAAACTCCCTTCATTTTCTCTTTCTCCAATGGCAAGCCTCCGATCTCCAAGTTCTTCATGGCCTCCACTCTTCGTTCTGGCTCCAAGTAGGCTTCTTTCTTTCCCTTTTATGTGCCCTCTGTGTTCATTGTTACATCTTTAATATTTTCTTGTCAAATTTTGGATTTTGTTGCTGATTTTCATTTAGGTCTCTGTGTTTTTGCTAACTCATGGTTATGATCTTAGTGTTCTCTTTTTTTAATGGTCTCTAATGAAGTTCTTTGATCTTGGTTTTCTCTTTGTTCAATGGTCTCTAACGTAGTTTTCCGTTTGGGATGATCATTTTAATTTATAAACCGCTTAAATAAGGTTTATTTCTTATTAAATGTTTGTACTTTCTAGTTCATTCCTATTTTTTTATATTTTCCTATGTTATTTTTACTAATCAAGGTTCAATTATAGGAAAAGCACGTTCTTTCAATGGTTGTTTTTGTCGTTTTTATGAATTTATTTGCCTACCATCTTATTTTTGATGTTTTTGTGGTTGCGTGTTTGGTGGGTGGTTTATTTTCATTATCAAATTGAGACTTTGAGAAGTTGGTATTAGACTCAGTTCTGTGCTTCATTGGAATTATCGCCTGCTATGAATTTTAGAGTGAAAGAGGTCCTGTCATGTTAAGCTTCTAACTTTGTGTCGCTTTCATGTGAAGGCTCCATGATAGTTTCTTTTTCTTCTCTTAGTATATTCTCAAGTATATTATTTCGATATGCGCGTTTCTTGTTGGTTTTTTTTATATTGGTTTGACTGCAAGATACCTGGATTTCTTGTTCCTGTCACTGCATATGCTCATACTTGGAAGCAAATGGGTTTTCCATGATATGCTATTTCGTTGTTTGTGCAGCTTTAACTCGATTTCGAAACATGTGAATGCTCCACAAAAGGGTCTTTCAATTTTCCATTTGTTTCAATGGTTGAGTTTATCTTTGAAAAGAAAACTCAAATTGGTGGAAGTGTTTAGATTCTCTAGACATGCTGATGAATAGCCTAATTTTCTCGTTTGTCCTTTAAATAACTTCATTTTATTGTTTTAAAAATATAATTGAATATATTTTGAAAAGAATATTCAATTTGGTAAAAGTAGTTCAGAATATGTTTCATCCCTTCTTTTTCTTGCATAATTTACTGAAAATTCTTTAGATGTGGTACTTTTATCTTCTTTTTATCTTTTAACTTGTATCATTTTGTATGTGTTTGAAAAGTATAATTACTGAACTTAGTCTTGATACTTTTGACATTCTTTCCTTTACCATATAAAGCAAATTCGACGGTAATCCTTGTAAATTTTAAGCACGGGCGAATCTTTGTGTATTGGAAAAAGAACATTTAAAGTAATTTTCCTTGAGCTTTTCTGGTATCGGTTTTTGACATCTTTGTCGTCCATTCTTGATCCATCTGTTTTGCTTGTTTGTTTGATGCACTTTTCCTTGCGTTTGTTGTGAGTTCCCTTTTTAATTTATGAGATGGGCTTTGCTCGCTTACAATTCATTGTTACCTTTTAATCCTTACTGGCATATCTGATCGATAAGAATGTAATCCCGAATTCATTTACTTAACGCAGAGAGGTCGACAATCTCAAAAGCCTTTCATGCCACCTAGGGAGGTGCATGTTCAGGTCACACACTCGATGCCACCTCAGAAGATTGAGATCTTCAAATCTTTGGAGGACTGGGCCGAGAACAACATTCTAACTTACCTCAAACCAGTTGAGAAATGTTGGCAACCCCATGATTTTCTTCCGGATCCTACATCGGATGGATTTTATGACCGAGTCAAAGAACTTAGGGAAAGGGCAAAGGAGATTCCTGATGATTACTTTGTTGTTTTGGTTGGTGATATGATCACGGAGGAAGCTCTTCCAACTTACCAAACCATGCTTAATACCCTTGATGGAGTTCAAGATGAAACAGGCGCTAGCCTTACTCCTTGGGCAATTTGGACAAGGGCATGGACAGCTGAAGAAAACAGGCATGGTGATCTACTTAATAAGTATCTCTACTTGTCTGGAAGAGTTGACATGAGGCAGATTGAGAAGACAATCCAGTATTTGATCGGATCGGGGATGGTAAGTAACATGCAAAACTTTATCGAATCCTTTGCTGTTCATCTTCTGATTTGATTAAAGCATTGCACTAAAACACTTCTGGAATTAGATTTCCCTGGTGACATTTTCCCCGTGTAGTGTACCACCATGGAGTTATATTTCGGAGAATAATCGAACATTTACAAAAGCATGCATGCAAGATGTCATATTTCTTAAATTTTTCTTATGTATATTTATAGGATCCACGTACAGAGAACGTACAGAAACCCATATCTGGGTTTCATCTACACATCATTCCAAGAAAGGGCAACTTTCATCTCCCATGGGAATACAGCCCGACTCGCGAAGGAGCACGGTGATAATAATTTGGCTCAAATATGCGGTAACATTGCCTCGGATGAAAAGCGCCACGAGACTGCGTATACTAAAATCGTTGAAAAGCTCTTTGAGATCGATCCTGATGCAACAGTCCAGACATTTGCTGACATGATGAGGAAAAATCTCCATGCCGGCACACTTGATGTACGATGGCCGAGATGACAACCTTTTGATAATTTCTCAGCTGTTGCACAAAGGCTTGGGGTTTACACTGCCAAAGACTATGCTGATATACTTGAGTTCCTGGTTAACAAATGGAAGGTGACGGAGATAAATGGACTATCTGCAGAGGGTCGTAAAGCTCAGGATTATGTGTGTGGACTTGCTCCAAGAATCCGAAAGCTGGAAGAGAGAGCTCAAGGAAGGGCCAAGCAAGCACCCAAGGTTCCATTTAGCTGGATATTTGACAGACAAGTCCAGCTTAAGATGATGATGGCGATTTTGATTTTCTACTGCATTATGTCTTTAAATTCATGTTTAAAAGTTTTCAACTATATAAATAAATGTTTAATCCATAAGAACCGAAACCCCAAGTGATGTTTGTATCAAGTCGATAAAATTCAATCTATCTTGTTAAGTTTGTTATATTCCAACTTGTGATTGAATTGGATATTATTCTAGGATTATATATTATTTGTGTAGATTGCTTGCTATTTAAGTTATTCTAGACTTTATATATTTTATGTAAATCCCTATTTAAATCGTTCTAGTTTGAGGGCTTATATATTAAAAAAATTAATATAATAATTTATTTATAAAAGTACATAGAATTCGAAAAGAATCTTAGGGTGTTTGTTTGGCTGTAATTGGTTTTCTGGAAATTAAATTATGAAAAATGAATTACTGGAATTTGAATTCTGAAAAATGAATTACATTTTTGGAAAATGTTTTCCGAAAAATGAATTACATTTTTCTGAAAACATCTGAAAAAATTTTACGATGTTTGGAAGATGTTTAAATCTTTTTTTTTCCAGTAGTTGATGAGTTTTTTAAAAATTATTTATTACAAATATTAAATACAATAAATAATATTATTTATCATAAAACTTAATATTATTATTTTAAAATATTAAAATAATTTATTTATTAATAAATATTATTTTATAATTTTTTAATAAAATATTATATGGTATATTTTAGTGGAATGAAAATATTATAAATTATATTAATTATTTATTAAAGTAATAGTGTTATATTATATTTTAAAAATATTAATTAGTATTTTAAATATCTTTATTAAAATATTATTAGATTATAGATTAATATTAAATATATAAATAATATTATTCATTATTAAATATATAATAATTTATTATATATTATTAAAATAAAATTATATCTTATATTATTATATATAATTGATTAATTTATTATAATATTAAAAATATATATTAGAAATATTAATAAATATTTTAAATATTTTAATAATTAATATTTGAAGAAAATAATATTAAAATATTTTATTAATATTAAATTCATAAAATAAACTTATTTTGAGTATTTATTTTTTGAAGTGAAAAGTTCGGAAAATGACTTATGGAAAATCAGACCGTAAGTCATTTTCCAGAAAACACAAAGGAAATTTTGTGATCAGAAAAATGTTTTATGCTGACCAACCAGTTTTTCTCCAACCAAACACTGGAAAATATTTTCGGAAAATGAATTACGTGAAACAAACACGGGAAAACATTTTCCGGAAAACGAATTACGTGAAACAAACACGAACGGAAAAAACCAATTCCATAATTCATTTTACGACAAACAAACATACCCTTATTCTTTTAATAAGTAAATATTTGCGGGAAAAATATATTTAAGCTTTTTTTTTTAAATGCATACAATTCAAAAGGACAAATTAAAAATATGAAGGAAAAAAAAGGAGTTGGCTCAAGTAGCAGCTTAATATTATTTAAATAAGTTTTGAGTTTGGAGTATTGTGTATGTGAAAAATTTTAATTATGAGACTTATCCGTCAAAACTAGGTATACGACACGAGTCAATCTATGTTAATCTAGGCAAAACCTTAAAAAACTAGGAAGACAATTAAAAAAATCCAAATTGGTTGGGGATCATTGTTTTCGGCTCTAGACTTGAGCTGGTCGGTGCCCATAATTTTATGTAAAATTATTGAAAAAAACAATATTAATATCTTTTTCAAAATTATTAACACTACACATTACTTTAACAATATTTTACATCATTAAAGAAAATGATAAAATCATATATTTATTCACTAACTTATTTTTGTGGTTATATTTTGATTGTCTAATTATTTTTACGAATTAATAATAATACTAATGTATTATGATAAAGTAAAGTTACATCATCCTTAAATAAAATAAAATAAATACCATATCAACGGTTTCGTTTTTTTAGCGGCTGATAACTCAAAAGTAATATTAAATATGATTTAAAAATAATTAAATGATCAAAATAAAATCACGAAAAAAAATATGTGACTATATACGTAGTTTATCCTAAAAAAAATTAAGACTCGCAGTTTGCCCCCAGTCCCTCACTTGAGAAATTTTATTTTATAAAAGTTATTAAAATAAATGAACTCGTAACAAGTGTAGTAAATTATACCGTGATACAAGAGGCATAAATAACTCCCCCAGCAATCTGAGAGATACCTCTTTCCGGTCATAGGCATTGATTATACAGCTTGCAAGATAAGTACAACAATAATCAATTGCAAAGACCCACCAAAACTGTAAAATATGGACTGTGCAACATGGACCAACACATAATCTCCAACAACTAGGGGAAATTGGACCATTAGGTTTCAATGCAGCAACTCTTACTTTGCAATCTCAATGGTTAAAAAATTATTATTATATTTTAAAATTTCGAGTTCGAACATCATATATATCAAAGATATATGTATTCAATATTTTAAATGATTGAGAGTCTTTAAACAAATATTTCATTGTAGTCACCTCGTATTAATAAATAAATAAAAAACTTGACCTCAGGCCTTGATTTCTTCTGATAAACCCTTTAAGTTAATAACCTCAAATCAACTTTCCACATTCATTATATCATGATTCAAGCTTCAACTTCTCTAAGATCACGGAAGTAGGATTTTGAGCTCCTCACCAATCCGAAAACCAGCGGTGGACCCATCAATGAGACCAGCAAGATGGAAGGCCAGTGTGTTCTTGAGGTCACCAAGGAGGTCATCAATGGCAACGAGACAACTGAGGTTTTTAAGGTCATCCATAATCCCCACATTTGGCCATATAAACTAGCCAAACCTTTGAAGATAAACGATATATATACATATACATATACACACATGTGAAATTTTTCTTCGAACCTATCCTGAGAAAGGTCATCAGGGGAAACATCACAAACACAAAAAGTGCCTAGGCCTTGAGCTTTTCAAACAATAAGCAGTGTTTGATCACAAAAATTTGATAAATGATCGTAAGCTCTTTCATGTCCAGTCCAGATCCAAGAAGAGTAAACATAAACAATCAGTTTGAAGACTATATCCAAGGAAAAAATTAGGTAATAGGTCACTTTTATTATTAACTGTAATATAAATATAAAACGTATAACCAACAAAGACAATCAATTAAACACAGAGTTTAACCACATAACTTTGTCTGCCATACAAATTACCTTTACCTAGTTCTTGAATACATTATGACAGAAAGAGTGATGAGCTCAAGCCTTTCATCCCCTGTTTGATTTTGCCTCTAGCTTTTTCTGCTCCTCAAACTTATCTATAGCTACCTGGAGTTCATCCGTACCTCCAACTGCTCTCATGGTATAGAAATATACACCAAAGACGAAGGCTGACAAACCCCCAGCAACTACCAAATTCTTAGTCTTGGGTGCGAGGTTGTTAAATGCCAAAAGCCGGCCATCTCGAAGCAAGTAGTTGATCCAATGGGTTAATACCTTCAAAGCTGAAATTCACCAAGATATGAGTCTATTATCTTCCACGAGTCCAATTGGCAAAGGGGAAAGGAGTAGAAAAACACGAAAAATTAACACCGTCATTCCATACGATTCTTCGGAAAATTGAGGAAAAGTAAAAATTATGAAAAAGAAAAAGATGGTAGAACTCCCGTCTTGTTGAGTGATGGAAAACAGAACGAAAAATGTTAAGGTTTATTTGGTTGCTTCTTTTCCCCCTAAAATTGCTAAGAAGCTATGCAAAGGAAGGAAACAAGAACATAATTGACTGCAAATAAACAATCGAAACTTGATGGATTCATGGGTCACTTGATTATTCATTTGTAGTCCTAAGTCAATGATAGAACCACTCTCTCTCTCTCAATATTATATTCCGGGAATTCAAGGAATCATCTTTTGCATGATACATGAATATATATTGACAAGCAAGAAGAATAACCAAATTATCTAGCACATCATGTTGATATACTTTTTGAGCTTTCATTGTTGATTGGTGCATGACTCCTATTCAACAACCAAGATTTAATCCCCTTCTCCAGATCAAAAGTAAATAGCCAATTGAAATGTAACATAAATTCTATTGTTCCTAACAAAGTAAAATAGTGCAATTCATTTTCTATATACAGTTCCAGTTTTTCTTATTATTCAAAATACACGCGCTACTTGCTTTGGTATCAACAGATTACTTTGTACTTTCTGGTTCTGGAAACGAAAGTGTAAGCAGTTAGGTAACAGTGATGTTCAGAATATTAAACATAACAGAAAATAAGGCATCGAAATTCAAACAAAGTGATAACACTGATTTCAAGCAAAAACTTCACAGCAACAAAAACGGGCATTGTTCATACTTCATCCTTTAAACAATTATTAAATCGACGAATATGTGTATCTAATCATAAAAACAATAACAACCAATCAACCATCCAATACAAACCCATTTCTCATATCACTCAGAAAAATTAGATTCATAAAAGTTTAAGCCAAGAACTTGAAAAAGAAAAGTGTTCATCCAAAATTTTGCTAAACAATAACCGTTCTCTCACGCTTAGAAACTAGTCCAATGATTTCTTTCTTTTTACAGTAACACACACACAAAAAAAAGAGTTAAATGGAACGGTGGAGTCAAAGCTGACCTGAAAATCCCAAATCAATGATGGGGTTTTGATCCTAATTTGAATCCAGAGAATGAAGAGAAACGAAGGGGAAGAGCTGCAGGTTTGAGGTAAATAAAGGGACAAACGGTGCATGGGTTTGGTTGATGGGCAAGCAGAACTATGTAGGCCCAATAAGTAACTTGCTGGTCTCAACTCTCAATGTTGGCCCTTAATCTTTTATTATTTCCATGTGAGAGGGATAAAAAAATCACATTAATTAATGGTGTTCTTCAAGTATAACTATAATTCAGAAATGCGAATCAAATTATCTTAATAGCTAAAAGGATGATTGTTATTTTTGTGATCTCAAATTTAAATACGATTTCTGCATAAATATTTGAGTGTTTATTATCATATGATTAAAAGTTCTTAAAATAAATATTACCTATAATTCAGAATTCAAAATAAAACACTTTAAACTGTAGGTAGCATATTGACTATTTAATCAAATTATAAATACCATTTGTGACATTTTTTTTGAGAAATAAGTAATAATTATTATATCAAACTCAATGAGTAGTTCTAAAGTCTAGATTTATTATAAGGTCCAAATCCTATAAAAAAAACGACCAGTGGGCAACTGATGCGGCGGAAGCAAGGCCAAGCTAACGGCGACTTCAGCAGCGGCATCATTGAGAGGAACAAGAGCTCCTCCGACTCCCTATATACATTGGTCCCAAGATTCTATAATTGAACAATGTTTCATCATGAAGATGATTATTTTTTATCCCAAATTTTTCTTGATAAAGAATAAAAAAGATATAAATGTTTGGATTGATGAAGACTTTAAGTTGATTTTTCGTGAAAAATGGTATAGCTAGGGGAGTAATCATTAGCTAGGTTAGAAAGAAAAAGGAACATGTTTTTAATGAATTTGAACATTGTTAAGTGAAGTTGTGTGCAATTAAATACGGGTGGTTACAAAAAAATAAATAAATAATTGATGACTATGTGTATACGTTGTGTGATATTGATGAGCAAAAATATATACTAGATGAGACATGAGGATTAAACGCTATGTTCAAGAGCAATGATGATGATTACATTTTAAAATTATTTTATTTTATTTTGGTGATATTTTTTTCAAACGTGTATATATATTGAACAGGACAGATGATAGTCATCTTCTTGAAAATTTCAAATTAACATACATTTTAGATTTTTCTATATTTTCAAGATAATCCATTTCATCTCCTAGAATTTTATACGTTGATTATACCCCTTCATGATAAAAGTAGTTAAAATAAATTCCCATGTATGCAACTAGGTATAAAAACAAGCCATTTCCAGCACATTTTTTCAAGTTGGGGTCATATCAATGTAGGCTAGAAAATAACAAAATCTATTATTACATTATCAGTAAAGATGCCATGTTCTAGATTTAAAACTACAGAGATAAAATACAACTTTCCTACTTAGGAAAATAAGACTTCTCTAAGATACCCTTCCAATCACTAACAATCAGTTCGGTAGAAAGCGGCAGAAGCTATGGCACAGTTCAGAATTCCCCTAGATAAATCTGCTTATCGCTACTGCATGAACCGATGATCGGTTCGTTGGGATGAAAGACGGATTCATTCACGGATCCTGTGTGGCCAGGAAGCTTGTACAAGATCCGTCGAGAAGTTGTGTCCCATATGTACACCATCCTATCCGAACTACCAGCTGTGACCTTGCTTCCATCTGGTGACCAGCCACATTTCAACAAGTTCTTTTCAAAATTGTGTTGGTGCCCTTCAAAAATCTTTACGCAGCGGTTCTGTGGTGCATAAGGGCGCATGTCCCAGATGCAGAGTTTGCAATCCATGCCATTGGTGAGAAGGTAAGAACCATCAGGACTCAAACTCATACCTGTTATCATGTCTTGATGACCCTGAAGTGTCATGGTTACTTCACCTTTTCGTAAGTCCCAAACCTTAATATCGTTGTCGATACCACCTGTGAAGATCTTATCTGATGCATCTGAGAAACTGACAGCTGTAATTTGGTATTTATCGGGAAATGTCTGGATGGCACCCTCTGACGCATATCCCAAAGTTTTGCTGTTCCGTCATCAGATCCACTAACAACGAGAGGTAGTCCTCTCCGTGATGGGCAGCATGAATTCACAAAAGATGAGTGTTCTGCCTTTTTTATTTGTTTCCCTGTTTCAACGTCCCATGCTCTCAACGTTTTGTCAGGGCTAGCTGATATTATCTGGGATCCATCGGTGGTCCAATGAAGATCCAAGATTGCATTCTTGTGCCCTTTTAGAAAAATGAAGTTTTTGCAGTCTCCATGGACATTCCACATAAAAATTTCTCTGTCATGCGATCCCGATGCGATGACAGTCCCAGCTGGATTAAACTTCATGGTATATATAGAACTCTGATGTCCGGTAAGCAACATTATTGGTGACTCCAGACTTGATGTACGTTTGTTTCCATTTCTGTCTGGAGCTTGGGGAGTGTACGGAACAGTGGACCATTCCATAGGCCTTGGACCTGACAAAGCACTTTCAACCTCCCTTGGAACAATTTCCATCTTCGAACCTTGGGTTGGTATTTAGCAGGTACAAAAATACACTTCTCTCAGCTTCAACCTGTAATATAATATCATAGAAAACAAATATTACATAAAAGATATATGATTGTATCTTGAAAGCATTGGTCCATCCTGGACTAGACTTCATAACTTACAATGCAAATTAATGTAACTATGATCCTGACCCTTTTCCCAGCATGCCAACAACACAAATATACTTCTCAGAAGAGGATAAGAGCAAAAAAAAAAGAAGAAAGTATCTTGCACACTATCAAAACAATTCAACTAATTGGAAGAACACGATTTGAATAGAATAGACATGCATCACTGATGTGTCAATTACATCAAAAACCATAAATTGGTGTAACTTTGATTTTGAAACAGATCAATAAGGTACCCCAAACAGGAATAAACTCACAAAGGGGTGGTATATAATTATACCAAAAACAAGTTAATAAACAGAAGGGTAAACCTCAGGTGCTAAGCACAGAGTTTATCAGGTTCCTAAATATAATCAAGCCTTAAGGAAAAAGTTACTGATACAGTTCACCTTAATTCTCACAATGCCATTTCCACATGAAATATAAGCAAGTTACTCTACAAAAATCTTAATCTAAAACAACGAGCTAAAGTAACAAACTTTACTATCAAAACATAAAATTCACAGGAATAAACAAAAAAGAGTTATGCTAGACAAGGAGTCAAAAGATCTAGGGATGTTCAACTCGGAATTCGATTCAATTGTAAGATCATGTATCCATTACAGAAAGTGTTAAGCTATAACAAAAGGGTTTTCAAAAAAATAGCAATTAGCATGAAGCTAAACCCTAAACGGTTAGCCAGTAAAAAACGAAACTTCGCTCACTATGTGGATCTGAAATTTCATCATAACAAGCTAAAAAATATCAAATCATAACTCAACAATGCAATCTATTAAATCCAAATAGATACAAAACAAGGGATCTTAAATGGTAAGTAAATGAATAAAGAAAGTGAAGAGAATGCGATAACACCGCCGCCGAGGAGTGCGACAACGAAATAAGACTGACCTTTGAGCAGAAGGGAAACGAAATAAGATTAACCTTCGAGGCTGTGGAGAGAAAGTGAACTGTTGAATTTGGCAGAGAGGAAACAAGGGCTTTTGAATTAGAAGGAGCACTTTGAAACGTATGAGCCCCAAATAACATGGGCTGAGACACTGGGTCTAATAGAAAACAAGGCTTGGTGACTCCAACATTATTGCAAGGGAAAATGATGTCATTACACTTTAGGTTTTAACATCTTCAAATATTATAATTTTAAGTGTCTTTTCCCGTCAAAGTCATTACAAAATTATCAATCACTCAAAAAATGACACGTGTTATATTTATATTTTTTTTAATTTTTTTTTAAATTTTAAATAAATATTATATTTTTTAAAGACCCTAATTTTTTCTAAAATAAAAAAAAAACCTAAAAACTTTTAAACCCAAAGCATCAGTTCTTACCGTCCAAAATTTGTTGACCATCCCTTGTCGATTGTCCACATAATCGCCCCTAAATTTTTAGCCAGCAGTCGAAACTTAATGTAAGACTGTACGAAGAAGAAAGACCATGAAATTCAAAAAAGAATCCTCGAAAAATCTCATATGTCTATCACTGTCACTATACCGAATGATCGTCAATCATCACCACTGCAGCAAACGGTCGTTTATCATTGTTATTGCATCAAACAACAATAAGAGATTTTAATTATTTAGGTATTGAGAATTTTAGAAATTTAAGTTTATGAATTGAGAGGGTTTGAGAGATAATAACGGCGGTAGATGGTCAGTGGATAACTGATGACAAGTGACTATTTGACGATTGCTGATAATGTAGTTTGGAATTATGGGTTTTAAGGTTTTTGGGTTATGATTTAAAAGAAATTTGAGTTTTTTTAAATATGATTTTAATTTTGAGTAATTGATGATTTTTAATTACCGTTATGGATTGAACACTAAAAATAATAACATTAAAAATATTGAACATTTATTTTGATTCAACAATACTCTTAAAATTTTAAGTGAACAAATGTATATTTTACGAACTTATTTTTTCATCAAGCTCCTTATAAATAAATAAAAAGATGGAAACTTTTACTTGGGCTTTTGAGGCATTGTTCAAGACTTAGTGATGTATGGAGCAATGAAGCATTTGAGCATTCAGCCCAAATTTTCCAGCTACCTGGATCTTTCTGGCCATCCAAACACTGACAAAATTATCAAATCAAAACCCAACACTTAGATCTTTCTGGAATCTTTTTTCTAGCCCTCTCCGCCACTATTATCTTCTTACTTCTCACCAACCCCGAACCTAACTTTGCCTTTGCCTAACAGTTCAAACCCTGCTTCCCCTGCGAAATTGGGTTCTTCTTAGTTCATCCACTCTCCGTTCATCCTTCTTTTGATTGCTATTTTAATTTGTTACATTTGAAATATAAAAAATGGCTTCTTCAACTGCCCAAATCCACGCCCTTGGTGTTGGTTTCTCTTCGTCAAGAAAACCCAACCACCATTCACCCAGAACGGTTTTCTTCGGTCAAAGAGTGGCCAAAGTATCGCCGTTAAACGCCGCCTTCTTACGACTCGCAAAAACTAGCAACTCTCAACGGTACAATGTTGGGCCGGTTAGAGTTGTGAATGAGAAAGTAGTCGGAATCGATCTCGGGACAACTAACTCGGCGGTGGCGGCCATGGAAGGAGGTAAGCCCACGATTGTAACGAATGTTGAAGGGCAGAGAACGACGCCGTCTGTGGTGGCGTATACGAAGACTGGGGATAGGCTAGTTGGGCAGATTGCGAAACGGCAAGCCGTCGTGAACCCTGAGAATACATTTTTCTCTGTGAAAAGGTTTATCGGAAGGAAGATGTCGGAAGTGGATGAGGAATCGAAACAGGTTTCGTACAAGGTTATTAGAGATGAAAACGGGAATGTCAAGCTTGATTGTCCTGCCATTGGTAAACAATTCGCCGCCGAGGAAATTTCAGCTCAGGTATATTTTATCAATGGCTTCTTACTTCCACTGTTATGTTACAGTCATGAATTGAGTTATATTTCCTATGTTTATCGAGTTTATTTGACTTTTAAGCTTTAGAAATTGAAAATGTTTTGAAAAACAAAATTATGGAACTTTGAGTTTATTAGCATTAACGACGAAGTTTTTTAAGGTTTGGGCATTAGTCCATGATTGCATTATAATTAAGGAGTTAGCTATTTTTCCTTAGAAATTTAGAATCTTTCTGTACCTAATGTGTTGTTTCTCGTCTTGGATATAGGTTTTGAGAAAGCTTGTTGATGATGCTTCGAAGTTTTTGAATGATAAAGTGACAAAAGCTGTGTTACTGTCCCTGCCTATTTCAATGATTCCCAAAGGACAGCAACAAAGGATGCAGGCCGAATTGCTGGGTTAGAGGTTCTCCGTATCATCAATGAACCTACAGCTGCCTCACTGGCATATGGGTTTGAGAAGAAGAACAACGAAACCATCCTTGTTTTGATCTCGGAGGTGGTACTTTTGATGTTTCAGGTATGGTGGATTGTTGAGAAACTATTTATCTACATATATAGTGGTTTCGTTTATTGTTTATTGGTTAATGTATCAGCAAATGCTTGATTGTCGATTTGTTTATTATTGTACAGTGCTTGAGGTTGGTGATGGAGTGTTTGAGGTGCTCTCTACATCTGGAGACACTCATTTGGGTGGTGACGACTTTGATAAGGTAGGTGTACTTGATGAATCTGAATGTTCTTCTTTGTGTCAGGTGTATTTTTCTGCACTGAAGTATGTGCTATATGTCTTATTTTATGTGCAGAGAATTGTAGATTGGCTTGCTGAGAACTTTAAGAGAGATGAAGGCATAGATCTTTTGAAAGACAAACAAGCTCTTCAGAGGTTAACTGAGACAGCTGAGAAAGCTAAAATGGAGTTATCATCTTTGACTCAAGCAAACATAAGGCATATCCCTCCTCTTCTTTGTGTATACGTATTTTGTTTGTCGGTGCTTGACAAAGCTTTTTCTTTTTTGGTTCCAGTTTACCTTTCATAACTGCCACTGCAGATGGGCCTAAACACATTGAGACCACCATAACCAGGGTTAAGTTTGAGGAATTGTGCTCAGACCTACTTGACAGGTAGATGCACCATCATTTCAATCTTTTTTTTATAATGTTCAATTAGAAAAAGGACACACGGAAAGAAAAGGAGAATATGTTGATATTGTTCCTAATTTTTGGGCTCAATCACTAGGGGTTCTAAGTTTCTCTTGTCTATTTAATATGATATGAAGGCTTAAAACACCTGTGGAGAATTCCTTGAGGGATGCTAAACTTTCTTTCAAAGACATTGATGAGGTTATCCTTGTTGGTGGATCAACACGAATTCCAGCTGTTCAGGAACTTGTGAGGAAGATGACTGGCAAGGAACCTAACGTGACAGTCAATCCAGATGAAGTTGTGTCCTTAGGTGCTGCAGTTCAGGTTGGTTCAGTCTTGTTTAAGTTTAGCAATAGGTCTAGGGCACTTGTTCCTTTGCAGTTGAATGTTAAGGGTTGATTTAGATTTTGCTGCAATTTTTTCATATTATTGTTTGAAGCTCTATTTTTCATGTTTCTACCATCTGTCACTCTAATGTAGGCTGGTGTTTTATCTGGAGATGTCAGTGATATTGTGCTTTTGGATGTGACACCTTTGTCGATTGGTCTAGAAACTCTTGGTGGTGTTATGACCAAAATCATCCCAAGAAACACAACACTGCCAACCTCCAAATCAGAAGTGTTTTCAACTGCTGCTGATGGTCAGACAAGTGTCGAGATTAATGTACTCCAAGGTGAAAGAGAGTTTGTTAGGGATAACAAATCTCTTGGCAGTTTCCGTCTTGATGGTATCCCCCCAGCACCACGGGGGGTTCCGCAGATTGAAGTCAAATTTGACATCGATGCCAATGGTATCCTCTCTGTCACTGCTGTTGATAAGGGAACTGGGAAGAAGCAGGACATCACCATTACTGGTGCTAGTACCTTGCCGAACGATGAGGTATGCTTTCCTCTGATGCACAGACAAATTTCTCGGAAGATGTCTAATAATTATTTGCACTTATTTCACGACATTAGCAAATGTGTGTATTCATTGGGTTTGGATGTAAGTATAGATAGTTAATTGTTGCCTATTCTGTTGTTAAAATTATTCAGGTTGATCGAATGGTAAAGGAAGCTGAGAAGTTTGCAAAGGAGGATAAGGAGAGAAGAGATGCTATAGACACAAAGAACCAGGCTGATTCTGTTGTCTACCAGACAGAGAAGCAGCTGAAAGAGCTTGGAGAAAAGGTTCCCGGTCCAGTCAAAGAGAAAGTAGAGGCAAAATTGCAAGAGCTCAAGGATGTGATTTCGGGGGGTTCAACAGCAGGTATGAAGGATGCCATGTCTGCCCTCAACCAAGAAGTCATGCAGCTTGGCCAGTCGCTTTACAACCAACCTGGTGCAGAAGGGGGTGCTGCTGGGCCTGCACCTGGTGGTGAAACTGGACCTTCGGATTCATCGAACAAGGGGCCTGATGGGGATGTAATTGATGCAGATTTCACTGACAGCAAATGAATAAGGTAGGTTTTGAACCAGGTATGAGATTTCGGTTTTGCAGGTCTTTAATGTGGAGGTGGGGGTTTGGGTTTACTTTCATTTTTGTTCCCTGGTAGTAAAAGAAAACAATCGGGTTTAGGATTGTAGAGGATGAAGCACCATATAGATATAGAACGATTTGGGTGTTTTAAGTTGCGAACATTGTTTCAATTATTAATGGATTTCTTGATTTAGCTCCTATATTTAAGAAATGAATGTTACTTGATCATTTTGGTTTATGAACTCATCTAAAGAGGCTTTCGGGTTTGACTTTCATTGCAAAAGAAAATAATTAAGTGAATTTTATTGTGAATTTAACTGTTGCAGGCTAAACTAAACTCATTCACAAGTTTGAAAGCAATTTTCAAACTGATTGGTTTGGTACTTATTTTTCCGATGCTTATTATCATACAACTCAGATGATACAAGTAATGTATAAGAATCCTTCTTAGGTGTATTTGGTTTGTTGGAATGTTTACGAGGGAATTGGATTCTGTGAAGAATTGAAATTGAAATTTGAATATGAAACATGTTTGGTTGGCAGGAAATTGAATTAGAATCTAATTCCATATTCTGTTTGGTTCGCATACATGTCAGATGAATTTGATTTCAGTAATATAAAATGATAGAATTGTCTTTGTTTTTTTTATTTAATTTTAGTTTGTTTTATAACTTATATGTAGTAATATATTATAAAAATTTAAAAAATATTAAATTTTCATTTTATTGATTGATTATTTATTTTAATAAATTATAAAAATTATATTAATAAATATTATAAGTAAAAATCATCATAATTAGGGATGGCGATTGGTCGGGTTTATGGTCCACCGACTTGACTCGAGAACAAGGGAATCTCCACCTGAGACTCGACTTGATCCGTTCAAAATAAAGTTTCACCCGACTTGAATATATAAATTAAAAATCTGATCAGACACGACTCGAAATAATAAAAAAATATTTTTATTCAATAAAAACAATGATTTAATTGAAAAAATTATATATAAAAGGGTATTATTATAATTATTTCTAAATATATAAGGTAAAATTATATATTTTTTTGGGTCGGGTATTTTTCATCCTAAACCCGAATCCGACCCGAATATCACACTTAAAAAATTCGACCCGACCCGAATATCAAACTTAAAAAAACCCGACCCGACTCGAATTCGAATTTTTTTAAAAAAAATCCGACCCGATTCGAAATTTTTAAAAAAACTCGACCCGAATATCATACTTAAAAAACCAACTAGAATATCAAACTTAAAAAATGACCCAATCCCGATTTTTTTTAAAAAAAAATCCGACCCGAATACCAAAAGATTGATAAAGGTAGTATAATCAAATTTTACATTCCCTCCTCCAAAAGATTTTAATTCCATCATGTTATGGATGAAATTTACTTTCCCTCCCTTAATAGAATTGGATTTCAATTCCCCTTAATTCCAAAGGATTTCAACGAACCAAACGCCACCTTAAAAGATATTTAAGTATATCAATCATTCTTAGGGTATTTAAAAGGTCACCATATCGATCCCTATTATATCGGTGATACCAGTAATGTATAAGAATCATTCTTAGGGTATTTAAAAGGTCAGTATATCAATCATTCTTAAGGTATTTAAAAGGTCAGTGTTACGATCCCTATTATATCGGTGCGCCAGGTTGCCTGCCTATGCTTCCGAGGGATTGACTTTGCCATCTATTGGAGCAATTGATCTTGTGCATTGGATGGTTGAGATTCAAGCTTGGCAGCAACTTGCAACACTCGGTTTTGAACTTCTAAGGATGAAAGTGAGGTTGGAAGTCCAATGCAGTCGGTCTCTAACTTCCCAGCAATAACAGGAGCAAGCAACAGCCTTCAATAACAGCTTCCTGAGCCGAACACAAGTTGACATTTATTTTTTTTAAAAAGCGTGCTTTTAATTTCAAGTCATTCAAGGATGGTAAAAGTTCAGCACTGTATAGTGCTTGAAAATTTTCAGGGAAAGGGAATAGAGAATAAGAAACAGCTCATTGAGTATAGAAAGGGTTGTCTCTGGCTTTAGTTCCTTAAGGACACCCAATATTGGAAGTCACCCTGGACCAAGTATGGTATCTGTGAACCACAAATAACATTCAGTTTATGTAATCTGTTTTGCAGCATCCAATAACTTACTAAATGCAATAACTAGTGTACAAGTGCAAGAGGTTAGCGGGTAAGACATCTAAAAAAATAATATTGTAATGAGAGAGAGAGAGAGAGCAATAATGCAATACTGGCAAGGATTTAAGGATCGAACCATTTGGGGCATTGTGTGTTTGGTCAGTTTTTAAAACCACTAGTGTGACCATATTTAGCACAAAGCGGTTGAGGATTGATTTCATGTAACATGATGACGTTTGTCTAAACCTCAGGTAAATAAAAGATACATAAGCATAACGAAATTGTTACGAGGGGAGATGAATTAGGGTTAACTGAAAAGGAATTAGGAGATTTAGGGTTCGAAAGAAATTGGGAATTAGAAAAGGGAAAAATTGAGTCAGGTCAGCCAAGTGGTTATGATACAATGACCAAACCAGATCCAGGCAGCAGAATAGGTCAAAGGGGAATACAACAACAAGCCCAATGCCAGCCGAGGAGCCTAATGGGTATCAGCAAATGGACTGCCCAACAACCTGTATGAGTGAGCAATAAACCGTTAGAATTATCAGTACGATTGTACATTGTTAGTAAATGGAGTGCACTGTTGATATATAAAACTTGTACCCGATCATCGGGGATTTTTTATGCTGAATGAAATGAATCTTTTCTAAATTCCTCTTTTTCTTAATCTATTTCTTCCGAGAAACCTTACTAAAATTCCTAAAACATAGCAATTGATATCAAAGTCAGGTTATTTTGATCCAAAAATCAGTAATTTTTTTTTACCTTAAGGATCTTAACAAAGTTAATGTCCAAAAGTAAGCCACTTCAAAAGTTGGATTTCGATATAACAGGAAAAAACTATTTTTTAAGTCAAGAGAATAATAGATTAACCATCTATGAGAGAAGATTACAACTATTTAGACAATATTGTCACCCTCTTGTTACAGTAACATTGCCCACACAAGTCTCTTGCGTCATGCCGGACATCAATAAGTAAAACTCCCTAACCTAAATAAGAAAATATTCTTGAAAATGTCTGTTTAAACTGAGCACATAAGAACATTCATACTTCAAAGTGGTTGAGGTATCAAAAAGTGCCACAAGAATAAAATCATGAGATTTTAATATTTGGAGAGAAACTAAACTAAAATAAAATATAAATGTCATATCAATAAAAAGTAATCTATATTAACAGTTTAGCATGTGTGGATATATTATTACTCTTCTATTTTTTATTTAATGTCACGATGATTAGGATAAAAATAAATCAAAAGCTTAATGAATAAATTAAAATTTTTATTTTTAGTAATCTAAATAGAAACGAAAAGACCAACATTCAGTAGGCTCACAATAAAACCCTAGACAACACCCTTTAAGAGAAAAACAGATCTTAGCCGTTAATGCACACTCCATCATGGTGGCTCTATCCTAGGGTTTTTATGTTATATATTTCTTTTTTTATATAACCATCTTCTCCTCCTCTTCAAGCCGTCTTCCCCTCTCCCTTCTCAAGATTGAAGTTTCAAAAAATGGTAAGCCTTTCTAACGTCTAAGAGCTCTATTTAACTGGAATATGTTTTTTTCCCTATGTACGAATTTAAGATTTTTTTTAAAGATCTTAAACCTGCATTAATGTAATGAAATCTGATGACTTTCTGGGTGTTTGATCCTTTTTTCCACTCTTGGCATTTTCAATAATCTAGCTATCACGCTTTAATCTTCTTTTTAGTTGTTTTGTTTTACTTTGATCTGTGATTTGCTGGTCTTCCTTTTGTGCAAAAAATGGAAGGGTTAGTTTACAGTTTCTCCTATGAAGTGTTAAGATAATGATAATGGCTCTTTGCTCATTGCAGGCATTTGTCAAGGCTCAGAAAACGAAGGCTTACTTTAAGCGGTTTCAGGTTCCTTTCAAGAGAAGGAGAGGTATTTATATATCTATGATTATTTTGTATCTCTATTTGTGCGTGTTTATAAGAAATGCAATTTGAGCTTCTGTCTTTTGACAGTTTTTTCTGTTTTACTTATTATTTGTAGAGGGAAAGACTGACTATCGGGCTAGGATTCGCCTAATCAATCAAGACAAGAACAAGTACAACACTCCTAAGTATCGTTTTGTTGTCCGATTTGTATCCTAAAACTTGTTTATTCTTACATTGTCATTATACTTTTAGCTTAACAAATTCCTACCAAGGTCTTATTTTGTTTAATTGTAGAAATATTAAGCTATCATATGTAATGTCATGAAGATTGAAGCAATACGTTTGAAGTACTGAGTTCTGATTATTAACTCTGCTTTGAGTGTTTATACATATATATATCCTAATGTTTTTGTTTAAGTCATTTGACATTCCTTTGTTTGATTCATTCCTAGTTTGTAAGCTTTTGTCTGATTGTAAAACCTTGACCTTTTGATTAGAGCAACAAAGATATCACTGCTCAAATAGTTTCTGTTAATATTTCTGGTGACATGGTTCTTGCTTCTGCTTACTCACACGAGCTTCCACGTTATGGTCTTGAAGTGGGTCTTACAAACTATGCTGCAGGTATGCTATTTTATCGACTTGGATTCTATTTAAATGAATAAAATTTTATTTCTCACAAGCTTTTGATAAATCTGCACAGCTTATTGCACTGGGTTGCTTTTGGGGCGCCTTGTCCTTAAGATGCTTGAAATGGATGATGAATATCAGGGCAATGGGGGAAGGGTTGAATGTGGAGGTATTATGCAACCCTTCCCCCATTTTTGGGTTAAAAAGAAAAGATATTGTAATTTTTTTCGTATGGTTTAGTTATTGATAGTTTATTTATTACTAGGCTACTGGAGAGGATTACTCAGTTGAGCCAACTGACACCAGGAAGCCTTTCCGTGCTCTCCTTGATGTAGGGCTGATCAGGACAACCACTGGCAATAATGTTTTTGGTGCTCTGAAGGTATTATAAAAATTCTAATTGCAATTTTTTCTTTATGTTGAATATTCTGCTTCTTCAATGTTTGTTCTTAGCATTCAAATTTGTTTGTGCCCTAGAGTTTAATTTAATGGGGGTCGATTAGATCTTTAGTCTTAATGAAGCCTCCGAACTTCAGGAGTTGATAGAATTTGCTTTTTGTCTGATCAGGGAGCATTGGATGCTGGTTTGGATATTCCTCACAGTGACAAGAGGTTTGCTGGGTTCTCCAAGGACAACAAGCAACTTGATGCCGAGGTTCACCGCAAATACATATATGGTGGCCATGTTGCTGCATATATGAGGGTAAGTAATTCTATATCCATAATAGTATATCTCTTTTCTTGAATTTCACTATGCTGGTTTATTTCTTTCTCTTTGGCATGCTTAATAAACAAATATGATTATTTTTGTAGATTTTAATGGAAGATGAGCCAGAGAAATATCAGTCTCACTTTAGTGAGTATATCAAGAGGGGGATTGATGCAGATAACATTGAGACCCTGTACAATAAAGTTCATGTCGCAATCCGTGCCGACCCAAGTGCTAAGAAATCTCAAAAGGAGCCTCCTATGCAGCACAAAAGGTCAGTTTTGATGATCCGACACTTTTTAATCATTGAAGATTCTTCAGGAATATCTTACCATGTTTCATGTTAATCACATTGCAGGTTTAACTTGAAGAAGCTAACATACGAGGAAAGGAAAGCTAAGTTGATCGATCGTTTGCATGCCCTTAATGCAGCAGCCGGTGTTGATTCAGAGGAAGAGGATTGAAGCCTGAAAGCACCACAGCCATTGCTGGTTCATATACTAGCAATTTTATCCAGAACCTGTATTGTATCTCTACTTTTATCTCTAGTTAATTTTTTTGTTCAAGACGGGTTTTTTTTTTACAGTTTTTGAGTAATAGAATTACAAGAATTTTTGGGGATGTTTTGTTGTGTTGTGAAATGCAGTTCAAGTTTTGTTCAAAAGATTTTACTTCGAAATTTCATAAAAGACTTTGCTTTTAATAATTAGGTTCCAAAGCTGTGTAAAAATTGAATTTTTATATCCTTTAAATACAATTTATTTAATGGTAATATCAACTAGACAAAGCGTCCATATACTTGGCAACTTTGTACATATTGCTTTCTTAACTATTTTTTCCTTATCGAATTTCCCCTAAAGTTTTTATTGTTACACATTTCAGCCCATGATGCTAACGTCTCTGAAGTTTGAAATCTAAGCATATGTGAACCACTTATCTTATGACACGTGTTTTTAATAAGTTAATTGACTAATTAATTTTTAGAACATTGGGTTGATGAGACTTTAAAACCCACACTCTCTTTCTCCATTTTCATGTGAATCTCGAAATCCCCAGGATCCTTTCTTCAAATTCTCAAGCAGATTGAGGCCAATCAAATTAGAGGTCAATTGATAAAAGTATTAAGATGATTTGTGTTTTAAGCCCCTATCAAATAAAATATCCATGTTAACATTAAATTTCTGGTAGAGTTGCAGATATCAATTCAATTAAAAAAATATTAAAATAGTTTTTTCCATTAAATAAAAATTAATATTTTTATAATTTTTTTAAAATAGAATTAAAAAATAATTTATTCATATATCAAATTTACCTTCAGAATTACTTATATATAAATTCCTCCCATTAACCTATGATCATTATGAAATAAATTTTAAAAATATTAATATTTATAAAATATTTTCTTTCATTTTTAATGTAGGTACAAAATTTAGTATTTATAATTATATTATGATAATCGAATATAAACGATTTATAATATGAAGTATATGTTAGATGAGTGAAAATAGATGGTTGAGATTAACTCATTGTTTTTTTTCCAGTGAGTATCTTTTATTTCCCTAATGTTACTCTCAGCTGTCTATTTTTACTCATCTAATAATTCTAAATCTGTATAAAACTAATAGAGTTTTATGTTGTGTAATAGAATCTTATTCTTATATAATATATGTAGATATAGATATATTGGAGGGGTAAGATGGGTCCAGAAGAAGAAAACCTTATCAAGTGATGGCCAATGAATTTTGAGATGAGTTTACATCCAAACCTACAAACACTATCCACTCACTCTCATTCCATAGGGTGGTTCTGCGGTGCGGCGCCTAAAAAACGGCTAATATACGGCGTGACCGGTTAAACAAGTGACCGGTTAAAATTTAGACCGGTTATGTTATATTATTTAACCGGAAATATTATAAAGTACAATAACATACTAGGTAGCGCTTATATAATGTAATAGGTAGCGCTTATATTTACCTATTTTATAAGTAAACCGGTATATTTATACCGATAGCATTGCAAATTTACCTATTACATTATATTATATTGAAAGTGTCCATACTTTTTATAAAAAGGATCGATACTTTAACAGTGTTTCATGTTTTCCACCTACAATATTAATTTAATAATTTCATTTGCACAAAAAATTATTTGATTGTTTTGATATTTTATAAAATAATATTTAGAATTTTTAATTTAATAATAATATATATTCGTAACGTAAAAAATAAATCATTAGACGCCTATAATTACTAAATTAATATATTAAAACTCACTCAAAAGATAACCTTAAATTAATGTTTTCCACAGTGAAAAAAGTATGGACACTTTTATAAAAAGGATAGACACTTTACAATATAACCACTACCTATTACATTATATAAACGATACCTATTACATTATATAAGGGCTACCTATTACATCATATGTTTACCTTTCATACATACATACATACCAATCTCTTAGCATCCTTCACTCTCTGTTTAGCTGCTTCAGTTGTAAACATACTATCATATATTGTTACAACATGATCTACCATATCCAACACCAACAGATACCAATGTGAATTATGGTAGTTTATTGTGATCATTATCTGCAACAAATTTCACACCCAATTTGACAAAATTCAACATTCTATATCCGAAAACATCATTTGCAATTGGTATGGTGTCTTACTTCTCACAGTCGGTGAATTTCACATATTATCCAATATGACACCCCAGAAGGTAGAAATATTCTCAACACTTTCTTTATTGTTGGCTTCCAACGCCTGTTGCTGTAATTACGCAACAAACATTATTAATTTACCGTCTATAACACTACTTTTCAATATTTATTAATTTAACTCACCACTAAGAGGTATGGAAGGTAGCCAATCCTCCGGTGTGACTTTTGAGAATCGTAGCATATGGTCCAGGCGAGCAAATCGATAACCTAACAAAATTAATTACACAATCAGAACATATTCAATAAGTTTTATTTATTTTCTACTTTCTACTTACCACACCGCCAACCCATTCCGTAGGCTTCAACGTTGCAACGTCGTATACAGTAGCGAATTGATTTCCCATTGATATTACAGAATATCTGTATGAATCATTAGGATTAATATCTTGTCATGAAATATTTAAATATCACTCACAAAACAATATATTTCACTTACCCCGATTCTAACTCGCTATTCCATAAATAATCACAAATTGCAGCTTCGATGTCATCAATTCCGGTTGGAATGTCCGCTTTTTCAACCTACAATTTTGCATACAAATTTTTGTCACAACAACATAATAAAAATCAAATTAAGTATTCTTTTATTAAACTTACCTTCTGCTTCTTCTTCTGGGGTGCAGGATATTCCGAATCCAAAACTGCTGCTATAACACTCTCCGGTGTATAAATGACATCGACTTCCTTCCTCCTCATTTCTTCCATCTCTTCTTCTTCCTCCTCCCTCTTTTCTTCTTCATATTTTTTCAGTTCATCGTACTTTTTTTCTACATAGCTCTTCATATCTTTTATTTCACCCTTCAATTGAGCTCCTTCATCCGAGTATTTATCAACCACCCCTTCCCCCGTAAGTTCACTCCTCAAATCAACAACCTCCTTCACCACTCCCTCAAATTTTTCTCCCGTCACCATCTTAATATCACCCCTTAACACCGAAACTTCTTTCACCACTTCACCCCTCAACACCTCTACTTCTTTCACCACTCCATCTATTTTTCCTTCCACTACCCCCTTATGCCTCTCGAGTTTCTCTACGACTTGATCAAGTTTCTCTTCGACTCTTGATTGTCTTTGCATGATTTCAAATTGGATTTTTTTGATATCAGCCAATTCAGACATCAAAATGTCGAAGTTACTCTGTTTTGCTTCACCGTCGTCCCACTCACCTTCATCCCCCAATACAACCATCCCTCCTTTCTTCTCCTCTGCCTCCACTGCCTCCTCTACATCCTTGCCAATAACCTTCAAAAAATTAAATTACAATATTAAGACATTGATTATATTCTTAATATTATTTAATTACATTTATTACCATTTCTTGCTTCTTCCCTCTATCCAACTTCAACTTCACCATCACTCTAACCACCTCTTCCTTCCCCCATGCACGGATGCGTGCCACTCCGGTTCTTTCATAAGCCGGCACTGCCTCACAGCCCGACCAAAAATCGAACAGTGCAACCTGCATTTATAATAAAATTTATATTTTATATAAAAACACAAAAAAGTGATTCAACTCATTTACCTCTAAGATTGCTATGCACCCTTTGAGGTATCTCTGGCTGCCCTTTTTAAAGGTGATAATTGATTCAATCAATCTCGAATGGATATATTCAGCCCAATTGAATTCACCCTTCAAGCCTTCATCGCAAATGAGCTTCATATATTCCTTGTTCGTTGACGTATCACCCGTTGGACAAAGAAATATACCGACAAGGTACAATAGAACTCGGGCCTTCAGCTCATCCCCCAAGTAAGATCCACTTTTGATATCCTCTTCAACTTCAGTATATGTCACCTTATGATTCAAACCATATTTGGAGGCAAGTGCTTTCCAGTTCTTACTCCTACAGACTTCTATAACACTTTTGCCTTTATTTTGTACCCCAATACGGCTGCAGCAGTCGATACCCCCAGAGGGAATGAATAATCACCATACTTAGCCATACATTGACTGACGTCAAATTGTGCCATCAAGGATCGACACAATTCCCTCCGAATAGGTCGATCCCTTACTCCGATCAACGATCCAAAACCTATTTCTCCCAGCACATTCAACTGACCCTTCTCCTTAAGGTGTTTAATTAATAAATTCACCCTTTTAATGCTGCATCTTGTCGACACTTCCTACATTTTTTAACAATATATAATGTTATAGTTCTTATATATTTTGTATCAACGTATTTACAAGTTTAATGAATACCTTATTTTCATGTGCTTTCCTCCGTTCTTTGTATTCTTTACTATCATTCCTTGACTGTGTGATGTAAGGTTCCTTTTCAGCATCACTCATTGAATTCCATTTGGACCTCACATCTTTTTTCACCTAATATTAAACATAAACGTTTCTTAATCAATACATTAACACTAAATACTAATACTACTCAATGTCAATTTCATTTTACATACCGAACCGCTCTGTGTGCCATCTCCCTTCATCCTTTTGCATTCGGCCATACTGTTAACATTTAAAATTTGTAATCAATTTAAAGTTTATCGATACTTTAATCCAATTACCATTTCAACAATAATAACAAAAAGACATTGATACTTACTAGAAGTACATATATCCACCCTTTGGTTGCTTTCGAGTCTCGGCCTCAATTTCAAAGTCATCTGCTCCACCAACAATTTTCCAACCCATTGACTCCATTTTTCCTTCATATATCAGTTTACGCAAATCAAATTATTTTGTTACATACACTTTTCAATATACAAATATAGATAACTACTCTTGTGGTAAAACGGTTTTCTTCAAAAGAATTTGAATGGCCACACCAAAATGTGTCGGCACATTTATACAACCTATAATATCATTTTCTACCTATAATATTTAATAAAAGTATCGACATTTATATTTTTCCTTGAATATCTATTTCTACCTGCAATCGGTCCCAAATGCTTCCTTACTCCAAAACCCCAAACAACACATAAAAAACCCTATCGCGATTACTGTAATAATAAAAATTTAGGGTTTCGACAACATACTTTTCGATTCGACTGCAGCAACAAACAAACAAACTTCGCTTTAGAAACGCCTTCTGAAATGCAACAACAATTACTCTTCGATTTCAAAAACTCTTCCGTTCTATCTTTTTTCAGAGGATATTTAGCTATGGCCTTTATATTTTCATCGGATATGTTATTTATATTTAATCGATACAAATACAAAAGTGTCGATACTTTTATGTCAGGTGTCGATACTTTCGAAAGGATAATTACCTATTTCTTTGAAAGTGTCGATAATTTATTACACGTACTTACGAAAGTATCGACACTTTCAATATATCCGGTATCATTTTACCGGTTTTATCATTTTGATACCGGTTTATCATATTTTTACCTGTTATATCGTTGTGGATCGATATATTTTTTTAAAGTATCGACACATTATAGGCGCTATAACTGCTTCTCTTTTAAATTCACAAAGTGTCGATCCTTATATAACGTATCGACACTTTTAAATTTACCGGTTTTATCATTTTGTTACCGATTTATCATATTTTTACCTGGTATATCGTTTTGGATCGATATATTTTTTAAAAGTATCGACACTTTTTAGGATTTAAAACTGCTTTTAAAGTTATGTAATTTATGTTTCAATTTATTTAATAGTGTTTCATGTTTTCCACCAACAATATTAATTTAATAATTTAATTTACACAAAATTTTATTTGATTGTTTTGATATTTTATAAAATTTTGAATTTAAATTTAACAATATTAACCAAATATAATAATAAATATGTTTTCAACAGTGAAATAAGTATGGACACTTTTATAAAAATGATATATACTTTTTTGAAAGTTATGTAATTTATGTTTCAATTTTTTTAATAGTGTTTCATGTTTTCCATCTACAATATTAATTTAATAATTTCATTTACACAAAAAATTATTTGATTGTTTTGATATTTTATAAAATATTATTTAGATTTTAAATTTAACAATATTAACTAAAGATAATAATAAATATATTTTCACAGTGAAATAAGTATGGACACTTTTATAAAAAGATAAAAAGGATAGATAATTTACAATATAACAGGTAAAAATATGACAAAACCAGATTCATTATGACAAAACCGGTAAAATTTACTTGATATGTTAAACGTATGGACACTTTTATAAAAAGGATAGATACTTACCGATAACCAAAGTTTACCGGTTACCAAATTTTTTAATAGTTTTTCATATTTTCTACCTAAAACATTATTAGTTGTCAACATAATAGGTACCGCTAAACCGAATTTATTAAATACATTTTAATGTATCCGGTAATGCTGTATATTAGCCGTATATTAACCCGCCTTTCCTGAGACAATCCCCATTCCATATCACAATTTGACTTGCTCAAAGTAAAACACCAATGTTGGCTTTCCTTATTTATTCCCCCTACAGGAGGAAACCTTGTTGAGATGTCGAGTGTGCCAATGGCGCATTTAATAACTCCTGCAATATCCCTCATTCCCAAATCAAACAACCTTTTATCTCAAACTCCATTGCAGACACATGTTCATGTCTCAGATGATGAACTCCATCGCAGGTTTACATATTCAACCCCCTTTTTTAGAGTCTACATGCTTCAACTTTGTCATCCTGCAATATGTTATGGATTCAAGGAAGATCCATTAGTTTTAGGTTTGATGAAACATTGTGTTTATGGGGTTGGTTCTTTGGTGCAGGACTGTGACATTGGGCTTGGCAGGGACATTGCTTGGCTTCAGTTTCTGCGTCCAGCGACAAGCAAATGCAGCAGCTAGGAGGCCACCACCGCCACCACCAGAGGAGAAGAAAGACCCCAGTGAGTGGTGTTCAGGCAAAAGTATTAGCTAGCAAGCAGAGGAAGGAAGCGATGAAACAAGCCGTGGCTAAGATGAGGGAGAAAGGAAAACCTGTCGATGCCCCACCACCACCTGAGTAGTTTGGTCTTTAGATTATCAATCGTTTTGGAAAGGGAAATCTGCCCTATCTTAATTAGAAACTTTGTAAAGTTTTCAAAACTGCAATCTGGGTGCAGTCAATGCACAACAAGCTTCTTTCATTAGCCAAATTCGATTGGTTAAATGACCCAAAGCTTGCTTTCGGATACAGATCATTTGTAGTCTATTTGTCCCCGTATGTTTTCTTCGTATGCAGCATAAGCTGATAAAAGCAAAATCAGCAAGCTGACTGAAAATCTAGCCTTTTTCAGTTCAGTAACTAACTAACTATCAAACAAGGCTGAGTCTATAGCCATTATGGGGGTTAAACTTGGGAAACAATAGGAAGAGGACCATAAATAACAGAATCAACAAGCAAACAGAAAATTCACAAGAAGAAAAGAAATGAGTTTTGCAGTACTCAATTTCACTAATTTTTGTAATCAAACCTTCAACTCTAGTTTTGGGACTTTTATGCTTGCAGTATCTGACTGATACACTTACAAGACGGCTTGTTAGATAATTTATCATTAGTATTCTGCAAACAAACACCATAAGAGTAGCTAATGAAGTATTCTGCTGAGAATCTCGTCACTATCGCAATGCATCTACGAAGAATGAGCTTTGAGTTGCCAGAACAAACCTTTATAACATGACGACTTAAATCATTGATGTTTTCACACATAGGGTTATTCTCTTTCCCTTCTCAGGTATAGGTCCACCAGGCTTCAACTTCATGGTAAGCATTGTTAGTAGCCACAAACTTATTAGGAATACAAGTGTTGGAGAAGCAAAATCACCACCAACCTCATGTTAACAGTTGGAATTGGCCTACCTCTTCAGGTGCAGAATATGGGAATAAAGCCTCAGCACTATTACTCTGAGCAATGGCCTTTTGACCAGCTGCCGCTCCTACTTATCAATGTGGTTGTCTTCTTATTTGATCAGCACCATTGTTTGTTTCTCCCCTAGATGCTTCAGCAGCATGCTCGTTCAACTGGGATGAGTCTACAAGATATCTCAATGATGATTGTTGTTCAGGTGTTAGATCGTAGAATTTAACGCTCAATGATGGATCAGGAGATGGAGCAAACCTGATGACATCACAACATTCTACTGCAAGCTAGAAAAACCCAACTTATGATTTATTTATTTTTAGTTAAACCCTAAATATATCCAATCAAAAGTGTCACTGGATTATGTTTTCTAATTCAAGAGAAAGAAAAGCAAAAAATAAGAGGGAGAAAATCTGATATATATAGTAGATAAATATGTGGGAAAGTGGTTGAAGTAAATTCCTTTGATAGACTTCCCCATTGAGCCTCAGGTGGGATCTCAAAATCCAGTTCAGGGATCAACAGGAAGAAATAAACCGTGTAAGATAAAAGGCACAATTCAATGTATTTCAGTTGAGAAATATATATATATATATACATCAACGAAACATAAACAGAAATGTAAAATTGGGATCATGAACATTGTAAGGAAATGAACCTTTATCAGCAACCAAACAGACCAAAAATGCAAAAGAAATCCTTGATCATATTGAATTATCCATGCATGCAAATGGCTGGGGAAAAAAGAATTTGCACAGACCAACCATAAACAGTAGGAGAGTCGGGTTGAGGCTTGTCGAAAACTTCAACACCGATACCTTTGGTAGCAAGGTTGCTACCCGGGTGGAACACGCTCCTCCACACGTTCTCCCGGTGCTCCTACACCGGCGTCGTTGGCATCGTCGTACGCAGAGCTTCGTCTGACGGAAAATTATTCATAATTCCAAGAGTGACACAAAACTAAAAGAAAAAATCATAAAATGATCAAAAGAAAAATTGTTTTGAGTTATTCTTTCTTTCCTTAATTTCTTTTAACCTTTGGTAACTGGTAGGGCTGAGTGGTGGTGATCTTCCTAAGCCGGCCAAGGCGCTCCGGTTGAGGGCCGGCCACTACGCCATCCATAGTCTCTGACAGTACCATTTTTGTTTCTCCTCTCTTATGTTTACGTTGCTTTTGGGTGACTTTATTTTGTCCACTAAGTTTTGAGGTTAAAGCAATAAATTATGGTTGCGGTTACTATGCTGTAATTGTTTTTCTTAATACATACTAGGACGTAATTGTGGATATTGCTACACTATAATTTATTTCTTAAAAATAATTACAATTACATATTATAGATATAATATCAAGATAATTTTAAAAAATATTACGATACAACAATTACGACCATAATTTAATACATATGTTCCACTCTTATCCACATGCATGTTCAAAGCCCTTTCACCGTCTCCCATGCAGGCAATACCGATATCTGCAACACCGCCATCGATGACCAATCCACTGTTACTTTGCATTTCCACTCCTTGACTCCTTCCGAATCAAACATCCTCAACAAGAACCCCGACGTTACTCGTCAGTCGTCACCCTTTCGCGTTACCTGTCCTCTAGTGGATCGAACAACTCCTTGCATGAAAAAAGCATTGTTGCTGCCGCTGTTGCCGGTCAAAAAAGAGGGTTCAACCGTCTCATCATTATCAATAAGGTCGGCCACGAAGACGATGAAAACGACGAAGATGAAGATAAAAAAAGGATTGGCCTAGGTATAGTTTTTTTAGAAGCTCCAATTCTTGCGTTTGGATTTCTTTGCAAATCTGTTGGAGGATGGTGTTGAGCTTGGGGCTTGCATTGCTTGTCTTCTAGATTGCTACTAAGCCACCACCTCCTAAGATTTCTATTAAGGAATGTTTACTGATCTCTGTTTTTTCTTCAAACTAAAACTAAAACTCATTTCATCCTATTATTTTTGTCCTAGGTATATTTTACATATTTGTTTTGATAGTTGTAAAAGAATATAACATATAAAAAATAAAGAGAAAATAACTTCAGTGACCGAAAATGTCTTATAATATATGATTTTAATCAATTTTTTTTGGATTTACCAAAATGACCAACAAAATCGCAACGCGAACTCTAATTTCGCAACTCAGTTTCCAAAATCGCAGCGGGAATAGTAAAAATCGGAACGTGAATAGTAAATATCGCAACGTGAATAGTAAAATAGCAACGTGAATGGTAAAATCATAACGCGAATAGTAAAATCACAACGCGAATTTAGAAAATCACAAAATCGCGTTGCGAATTTCAAATGGTAACTCTGCTTATAGATTGAGATTTTAAGTGGAAAATAAAACTTATCTATATATGTACAGGAATCAGCTTTTTCTTAATATAATTCAAAATTTAATTTTTAAATGTATTTCATTAGTCTGAGTTAAGGATTCTTTCAAATTTAAAACCTTAATTAATTGAATTTAGAATAATTTGTAATGAAGATTGACAAATGAAATAGATTTGTTATTCATTTACATATAAATTTTTTCAAGTGTACGAATATTTTTTATAAAAATTATTTATGTATTTTTCCAACAAATTATTATAGATTGATGATAAGAGATAATTTACATATAGATTCGTTGTGATTTTACTATTCACGTTGCGAAATTAGAGTTCGCGTTGCGAATTTGACTATCGCATTGCAAATTTGACTTTTGTGTTGCGAATTTGACTATCGCGTTGCGAAATTGGAAACTGGGTTACGAAATTGGAGTTCGCGTTGCGAATTTGTTGGTTATTTTGACAAATCCCAAAAAAGTTGATTAAAGTCGTATATTATAAGACATTTTCGATCACTGAGATAATTTTCTCAAAAATAAAAAAATATTGTTATTTGTTGACTTTTGTCATAGGATATCTAAGTGGTATAATTTTAAAATCTAAAAAGGACGAATTTGGTGAATAGGAGAGAATACCATTTTTTGGTGAACAATTTATTTTTAGAGATTTGAATTTGTTAATTTATTAATAAATTGCTAAGGAAAAACACTGAAAGATGAGTTACTATTATCTGCTAAAGTAAATTGAATTCAGGTTTTAAGTACGGACGTTACTTTTAAAACATCATTAATGACCATTTATCTAGTTTTCCCTTTAATATTTAGTACGGCACAGGGACCAAAATGAAATGCTCTGGAAAGAATTGGTTTTATGTTGCTATTTCGCTATTTTTTTTAAAAGAGCCAAATACCACGTTCTCTTCCCCACCGTCGGTTACACACTTTAACTACCTTTTTCTTTCCTTCATGTTCATCATTTTTCTCTCGAATTCCTTCTGTTTTCTCTCAAATTTCTCACCCAAAAAATCATAGATCGATAAAAATGTAGTTTATCTTCAAAATAATCCATAATTTCACCTGAAACTCAAACTCGTTGACTCGCAAATCAATCTCGAACTTGTTTTTGAAGATTCCACCCGAATTTGAGCTTCAAACTTGCAATTGAGGTAAATATTAATTTCTAAATTCATTAAATCACTGAACAAAAACAAAATTAAATTTATTTTAATACCAGTAATATGAATAAAAAAGCAAAAACATTAACCTTGTGCAGTATTAAAAATATTAACCACCATTCCATCTCCCCTACTCTTCATTCCGACTTTCATCTTTGAAGAGCTTGATCATATCATCAATTCGAAGAATGGTTATGGCTGCTTCAGTTGCAAACTGGTAAAACAGTATAATCATATTTACCAGGTTAGGTTGCTTTCAGTGTTGGATAACCAACATATTCAAACAAAAACAGCCGCAATTACCTGAAGGATCTTCACTTTGCTCATTGCGGGCTCAATCACTCCTGCTTCTAAGTTGTTACGAACGGTTCCATTCAAAAGGTCCAAACCCATGCTGAAAATTTACAAGATCAAACACATGAATTCTCCAGTATTTTCTTTTATCAAACTACTATGCTCAATGTATACCTTGAAAAATGTTTCTTATCAGCCTTTGTTTGAGCAGTGTGGTGGTAAGCCCGAAGTTTTGCAACTAATTCAGTAGCATCCTTTGCTGCATTGACTGCAAGCACCTGCGCATGTCAACACAAATATTAACTTTTCATTTCAACCATGAAGTGAGATGGGGCAATAAAAGATTAAAAAAAAATTCACACCAATTGCGGCCTAGTCAACATTAATTCTACCTTCGGTATAATTACTAGAGCTTCCGCAAACTCTGCAATTGCCAACTGTTCACGTGATCCTAAGGTCGTGGCAAGACAGCTAAGCTCATGTAGACTATTCTCTCATTCATGCAAGTGCTAGATCGTGAAACTAAAAATAATCATTGGTTAATAGGTATAAGTTTACCATGTTGGACTCGAGAGTCCTTTTCACAATAGATAAAGCATCATGTAGAGCTCTTTCCATCTCATCAAGCATATAGTCATTTGCTCCTCTTAGGATCAAGGAAACCTTGGAAATGATGAAAACAGGCGTCAGGCTCATATGATTGTAAAGAATCAAAAGGCAAAGCCAACACGTGACAATATACTAAGGAACATAACTTCAGAACTTTATCTGTTTGTTTAACATTTTGCAATAATAACAGTAACATAGCTGTAATTTGGTTTCCACAACAATGTCGATAATCTCATCTCGCAGTAGCCCAAAAATCTGTTTTTCAAAATATAAAAGGAGAAATGACTGATATCTGAATGATAATGAACCGCGGACATAATTATAAAGGAATCAAGAGTCCAAAGTTTGATAGAAAAAAAAAATACTGCACTGGTACTCTTGGTCCCTTTAATCATAACCACATCATCATCAGCAATGCGCTCCTCTACAACTTCAGCAGCATATCCAAGAAGCGATGAATCAAAAGTTTCTTCACCCTCCATATCAGCAAAGGTTGAAACCTACACATCCATCAGTGAAGAAGAACACTATAAGACAAGTTCTTACTAGACCTTTTCAACTATTACAAACTAAGACAAGTACCATGGTTTTACTAGTCCAAAATAACACAACTAAGCTTCAGAAGAATAATGTCCTTCATAGAAATGGGGCTGATTATCTATCATAACCTTAATCAATTCTATGCCAAAAGGAACATGAAGATGAGTTATAATGTAGCACAAAGCATGAAAAATTTAGATGGTTATGACATAATTGTCATTTCTAAGCTGTGTAGGAATGTACCATGGTCGCACCAGTTGCCTTAGCAACATGGCACATATCTTCTTTTCGGACACGTCTCACAGCAATAGCTCCAGCCTTCACAAAATACTGAAAAAGTAATGTTGGATTTAGGAAGAACTATAAAAACTAAAAAAAATTAGCATGTAAGCAGTTGCATAAAAACAAATACAAAAGAAGCTTGCCTTGAGTGCCATGTCATCAATCCCTTTTGTAGTCAGGACAACATTGGCTCCAGCTTTCAAAAGTTTCTCAATTCGTTCTTTCGTCATATCAGCTTCTCTGTTTAGATATAGATATCATCAGTGCCACATTTAATGTTCATGAATGTCTGTTTTAACATTTACCCTAGGCAGGCTCTAGATAATATGATGAAGTTCTACATATTCCAGACCAGAAAAATAAAAATAAAAAATGAGGGAAGCTTCAATCAATTAATGCGCAGATTGTATCTTCAGACAACAGCTTATGACTTGTCACCTTTGACGAATTTTCTCAAGCTCCCTAGGATTATGACTTGTCACCTTTGACGAATTTTCTCAAGCTCCCTAGGATCAGTAACCAAGACTTGAACTCCCAACTACATTTTTGTCTTCTGGAGATTAAAATCAAGACGAGCAATCCTGGCAGGGAAAACTCTCAAGGACATTCCTTGTGCAGCACGGCCAGTATTCAGAGCATACCCATTCAGTAGGTAGCTATCTCTGGCACTTTTTCCATGTGCTTTTAAAACATTAATTCCCTAAAATATGAAGAAAAAAATAATGGCTTAAAACAAACTAAATGGAGCTCCAATTATAGATAACAGTAGCATCTCTTCCAAAATAAGCTCATACAAGGACCTCCAGTAAGATATATTTTGAAAGAGAAAATAACCTCAGTGACCAAAAATCCCATATAATATACGATTTTAACCAACTTTTTCCGGATTTGCCAAAATGACCAACAAAATCGCAATGCGATCGCTAATTCGCAACGCGATCTCCATTATCGCAAATTCGCGTTGTATTTCGCGTTGCGATTGTCTACAGTGTCGTTGCGATTTTCTCAATTCGCAATGCGAATAAGTAAATCGCAACGCGAATTGGGAAAATCGCAATGCGATACTGACTATCGCAATGCGATTTACGTATTCGCGTTGCGATTTTCATAATTCGCAATGCGAATACGTAAATCGTAATGCGATTAAGTAAATCGCAATGCGAATTAGGGAAATCGCAATGCGAATACGTAAATCGCAATGCGAATACGTAAATCGCAATGCGATTTACATAGCGCCATTCGTATTAACGCGTATTTTTTTTTCAAATTCCAAACACGAATTTTTTCTTAATAAATCGGAAACTGAACCGTCCACAGTAATCGCAACTCATAACCTCAAACCTAAAATCACAACATTCAGTCCCATCTCTATCTCTCACTCTCTACGGCGAAATCCGTCCCCATCTCCGAAGATTTCGGTCCCCATCGCCGGCGAAATCCCTCACAACCATTCACAGTCAAAAATCCCTCACAATCATTCAGAAATGGAAAATCAACCTCCGAGGGTTAGTTTTGTTTTATTTTATTTTTTATTTTAAAATTTTTGCATTATTTTAGGTTTTTCATATTGAGATTGATGATAAGTTTACTGGTAATTTCAATAATAGATTAACCATTTCACTTAGATTTCTTATTAAATTCATTCGATTGCTGCCAATACTGCTAAACTGTTTAGCCTGTGAAGTTAGTATTTGTCTTTGTTTTGTCTTTTGATTGAAGTAATGCAAAAGAATAATAGTTTCGAGAATGAAAATCGCAACGCGGAAATAATTATCGCAACGCGAAATAAAAATCGCAACGCAAAACCAAAATCGCATTGCGATTTTCATTTCGCGTTGCGATTCTCTCGTTGCGATAGTCATTTCCGCGTTGCGATTCTCATTATCTCGTTGCGATTTTCATTTCAACCAAAAGACAAAACAGTGTTGCAAATTTTAGTTTCAAGAATAAACTACTATTTATGTTTATTGTTTTTGGTATATCTTGACAGTGTAGTTTTTGGTATATCTAACTTGGTATGTTTATTGTTTTTGTAGAAATTTTTTTCGGCTTCATTGACATTAAGAAATAAAGTTAGCCTAGCCACTACAATTGCTTCGAAGTTTTCACCTGCACAAAGAAAATTGTTTGAGGAAACCTGCTTCGGGCCATGGCTGAGAGTACAGCATCCGGGTGGAGATGCTAATTTGACCCATTTGTGGCTTCAGACCATGACTAGCGATCTACCCGACAGTATACAACGTGGTGAGGAAGAGATATGGTTTCATTTTCCACCGGCGTATACTTGTTTTGGGCGGAAGGAGTTCTGCTTAATCACTGGTCTACGATTCGGACACGATGATGTAGGCCGGTACACTCGTCATATCACCCGCCCATCATGGTTATCCAGGGTTTTTCCTGATGAGTTAATAGAGAAACCGAACTTACACGTCGACGACATGAAGAAATTGTTTAATAAGAAAGATGATTTTACTCGGATGAATGACGTCGATGTTGTCCGAGTATGCCTTCTACTACTTTTGTATGCCGACTTTTTAGGCAGAGAGGCCAGACAACCTATTCCTCAGGAGCTAATATTATTGGTAGAGAACCTAAATGCATTGAATCTGTTTCCGTGGGTTCGTATATATGGAAAGCTACCTGGACTAAGTTGTCGTCTGCCTTTGATGACCGCAAAAGTTTACGGGGCGATGGGTCGAAATACACTTTGTCAGGCTTTGTTTGGACCTTTAAGGTAAGAATTTCTATATAATGTTTTCAAAATTATAATTAATTATTTAACAATTACTAATGTTTGTTATTATATTGTTTGTAAATTTGGATATTCGAGGCCTTTCTCGCCATGAAGACATATGCAATAAAAACTTAAAATGATATTTCCAGGGCTATTTCCTGGAAGAGGAAACATCTGTTGGATTGGGAAGACTTAATACCATATGCAACGAATGATGAGCAGCCTCCACTTCCTCCACTTCGAGAGCCATCACCTCACCCAGAGCCATCACCTGATCGACCCGACTATACACTTCTACAACGAGAGCCATCACCTATCCCGTCACATCATCGAGCCTCTTCTCCACCATCACCTTATGATAGGCGACCGACAAAGATGCCACGACTTCTATCTCTTTGTTCTCCACCTCCACCTCCACGGGATGAGTCAAGGGAGTTACGTGATGAGGTCAATGCCTTGCGTGAGGAGATCGGTACTCTACGCAATAACGATGGTGCATGGCTTGTGTAGGTGTCTACTTTACGTGGTGAGGTTGCCGCTCTACGTGAGATGGTAGTATCGTTGCAGAATGAGGTTTATACTCTACGCAACGAGGTAAGTTTAAGATTTTCCATATTTAACTTGATAAATTTACTTGTAATTTCACTTAGATTAACCATTTCACTTAGATTGCTTAATAAATTTATTCGGTTGCTGTCAATTCTACTAAACTGTGTATTCTTTATCACTGTGAAGTTAGTATTTGTCTTTGATTTGTCTTTTGGTTGAAAGTAAATTTGTTCGGTTGCTGCCAATTCTGCTAAACTGTGTATTCTTTAACACTATAAAGTTAGTATTTGTCTTTGTTTTGTCTTTTGGTTGAAAGTTTGAAATAAATTTGTCTTTGTTTTCACTGTTTAAATATCATGTCTGTTTATTTACTGATATTTGTATTTAATTATTTAGCGGACCGATAAGGTGGATGCTTTACGTCAGGTTTTTCTTGCACGACATAGTTCACGCATCAGACGGCGTGCACGTGCTATTAAGTCTCCGCATACCCCAATAGTGCGAAGACACCGCAAGAAGAAGCCCGACTCGCCTGTCATCTCTCAAGAATCCACTCCTATCGTTGAAGAGGCCCCTATCATTCCTTGAGAGTCCCCTCCCACCGTTCAAGAGGTCACTGTCATTCGTTGAAGAGGTCTCAAAAATCGCAACGATAGAATCGCAATGCGAAATGAAAATCGCAAAGAGTAAATCGCAAAGCTAAATTAAAATCGCAACGCGATTTTAGTTTCGCGTTGCGATTTTGTCTTTGCGATTTTCATTTCGCGATGCGATTCTCTCGTTGCGATTTTCATTTCGAATTACGATTCTTTCGTTGTGATTTTCATTTCGCATTGCGATTCTCTCGTTGCAATAGTCAGTTTCGTGTTGCGACAGTCAGTTTCGTGTTGCGACAGTCTGTTTTGCCTTCAACATAATGCAGATTGAAAATCAACAAATCAACTATTACATTTCAATCAATTAAACAAGCACAAATAAGAATTATGTACACATCAATTAAACAAATCAACATTTACAGATCATTTTTTACAAATCAATTTAATAATCAAAAAATAATAATAAGAAAACTGCATTTCACGAATCATTTTTGCACCCGTATATCCATTTCACGCAGCTCACTTAAGGATTAACCTGCATAAACCAAACATTTGCTCAAACAAGACTTCCTACAAACAACAAATTATTGAATTCTAAGTACTTAACCAAACATTTTCAAACCAAAAGGAATATATATGTTAACAAAACTTGCATATGACTTACCAATTAACAATAGATACTTTAATAACGCGGATGCAGGTAGGCAGCGTCTATCTCTATCGGTGGGAGGTAGAAACTTTGTGCTTTCCATCATCAAACGCACCAAGCACATGCATATGAGAGGACCACAATCCCCTCTAGCTCCCGGGGATTGTTGTTGCACGGTCTCGTCTCTGACAACTGTGACATTGAACTTCTTTGGCTTCTTGTGTCCAGAATGAGTCCAATAATTAATCTCATCCAAGAATTTAGCCAAAAGAGAGCTACATCCCTTGATAATATCTCTCAAATCAGACAGTGATATGTAATTTATCATGCTGTCATATACTATTATCTTCAGGGATAAGAGCTGAAGTTGGACGAGAAGCCAATGACGACGTTCCAAAACAGGGATAAACACCTCCCATCAAGCAGGATAAAGTTTAATTTGTCCGTTGCCCAACGAAAATGATTCATCTCGTTGATTTTTCAAGTGAACTGCGTGAAAAGCCACCGGCATTACTGTATATCGCGAATTTATTTTTCCTAAGCTTCCTTATTATTAGAAGACGTGACACCCACGCATAGATATGCTGTTTTACAAAAAAAAAACATATATTAGTAAATTAAATTAATTTTTAAAAAAAATTAATCAGAATCATATATAAGACAAATATAAGACTTACCTCCCATCGAAATAGACACTGTCTTCAACCCCTAATAGCACACCTCACCAAGACCGATCAAGCAACAAAAACATTTCATCGTTGAGTTTGCTTATGTCAGTGTAACACCCTTGGCTCCGCTCATGTAGATAAAAATCAATTGCGGTCTTAGCCCAAAAGGTATTATCCACAATTGTTTCCGGTAGTTGTCTCCTCTACACTTCAGATACCGGAAGGGTACTAGCCGGTAACTCATACGAGAGCCAACTCTCATCCATCATGTTCGGAACCGGTGAGGGTTTCTCAATACTTCGATATATTACCCAATGTGAATCGGGCTCTGGAATGGTGGGAGGGACCTCTTCAACGATGACAGTGGCCTCTTAAACGGTGGGGGAGACTCTTGAGGGAGGATAGGGGCCTCTTGAACGATTGGAGCGGACTCTTGAGAGATGACAGGTGAGTCGGGCTTCTTCTTGCAGAGTCTTCGCACCATTGGGGTGAACGGAGACCTAATAGCACGTCCACGCCGTCTGATGCGTGAACTCCGTCGTGCAAGGAAAACCCGACGTAAAGCATCCACCTTATCGGGCCGCTTAAAAAAATTAATACATAAATCAATAAATAAACAGAAATGATATTAAACAAAGACAAATATGTTTCAAACTAGCATTGTATTCACCTAAGTCATTATTCTATCATAGTTCACAAAATGCTTAGATAACATTTCAGAAGTAAGCACTTATATAAACATTTAAAAGGACAACATATATAAACAATCCAGAAGAATCATAGTTTACTTTCGCAACACGCAACGACAAAATCGCAAAGCGAAATGAAAATCGCAACGACAAAATCGCAATGAGAAATGAAATCGCAACGCGAAACACAAATCGCATTGCGATTTTGTCGTTGCGATTTTTATTTCGCTTTGCGATAGCCATTTTCGCGTTGCGATAGTCATTTTCGTGTTGCGAAAGTAAACTATTATTCTTCTGCAAATTAAAACTTAAATGGATTGCATTACTTCAACCAAAAGACAAAAACAAATACTAATAAAAGCAATTTAGCAGTATTGGCAGCAACCGAATGAATTACGAGTATGAAAAATCTTAAACTTACCTCGTTGAGTAGAGTATGAACCTCATTCTGCAACGATGCTACCATCTCACGTAGAGCGGCTACCTCACCGCGTAATGTAGACACCTCAACACGCCATGCACCATCGTCTTTGCGTAAAGTACCGACCTCCTCACGCAAGGCATTGACCTCATCACGTAACTCCCCTAACTCATCCCGTTGAGGTAAAGAATAGGGAGATAAACGTCGTGGCATCTTTGCCGGTCGCTTATCTTGCGGTGATGGTGGAGAAGAGGCTCGATGATGTGACAGAATAGGTGATGGCTGTCGTTGTATAGTCGGGTCGATCAGATGATGGCTCTGGGTGAGGTGATAGCTCTGGGCGAGGTGATGACTCTCGAAGTGGAGGCTGCTCATCAACCGTTCAATCAAAAAAACGCTTACTGGCTTGCCACCAATCAGTGGCAAACTCAGCTTCCGTGGGTGTCAGCCTCTGTAGAGGAGTGTTGGCCTCCTAACAATATAAAAGCTCAAACAAAGTTAAACGTGTACTAGTAAAAACTTGTTTATAAACATATGGTAGTATTTATGTTAACTTACATTATTTATTGTCGTATACCGTAGTAAATCTTCCCATTGCAAGGTCCGTTTCCTCTTTTAGGAAATAGCCTTGGGAATATCATTTGAAGTTTTTATTGCACATGTCTTCATGGCGGGAAAGGCCTCAAATATCCAAATCTACAAACAATATAATAACAAACATTAGTAATTGTTAAATAATTACTTATAATTTTGAAAAATTATATAAAAATTCTTACCTTAAAGGCCCAAATAAAGTCTGTCAAAGTGTATTTGAAACCATCGCCTTGCAAACTTTTTCGATCATCCAAGGCAGACGATAACTTATTCCATGTAGCTTTCCATAAATACGAGCCCCACGGAAACATGTTCCACTCATTTATGTTTTCTACCAATTTGATTAGATCATTTGGAATAGGTTGTCTGGCCTCTCTGCCTAAAAAGCCGGCATGCAAAAGAATTAGAAGGCATACTCGGAAAACGTCGACGTCATCCATCCGAGTAAAACCATCTTCCTTATTCAACAATCTTGTCAGGTCTTCTACGTGTAGATTCGGCCTCTCCAGCTCAAGAAAAACCCGGGATGTTGTCAACATCGCATCTCCACCGGGATGTTGTACTTTCAGCCATGGCCCGAAGCATGTATCCTCAAACATTTTTCTTTGTGCAGGTGAAAGCTTCGACGCAATTGTTTTGGCCAGGCTGACTTTATTTCTTAAGGTCAATTGAGCCGAATAAAAGTTATAAAAAAACAATAAACATACTAAGTTAGATATACCAAAAGCTACACTGTGAAGATATACCAAAAACTACTACTCTTTATGTTTATTATTGCTTTTGGTATATCTTCACAGTGTAGTTTTTGGTATATCTAACTTAGTATGTTTATTGTTTTTGTAAAACTTTTATTCGGCTCAATTGACCTTAAGAAATAAAGTCGGCCTAGCCAAAACAATTGCGTCGAAACTTTCACCTGCACAAAGAAAAATGTTTGAGGATACATGCTTCGGGCCATGGCTGAAAGTACATCCCGGTAGAGATGCGATATTGACACACCTGTTTCTTCAAACCATGACTAGCGATCTACCAGAGACTATACAACGTCGTGATGAAGAGATATGGTTTGATTTTCCACCGGCGTATACGTGTTTTGGGCGGGAGGAGTTTTGCTTAATCACCGGTCTACGCTTCGACACGATGATATAGGTCGGTACACTAGACACATTACCCGCCCATCATGGCTATCTCGGGTTTTTCCTGAGCTGGAGAGGCCGAATCTACACGTAGAAGACCTGACAAGATTGTTGAATAAGAAAGATGGTTTTACTCGGATGGATGACGTCGACGTTGTCCGAGTATGCCTTCTAATTCTTTTGCATGACGGCATTTTAGGCAGAGAGGTCAGACAACCTATTCCAAATGATCTAATCAAATTGGTAGAAGACTGCGTGTAACCTGTTTCCGTGGGGCTCGTATTTATGGAAAGCTACATGGAATAAGTTATCGTCTGCCTTGGATGATCGAAAAAGTTTGCATTGCGATGATTCCAAATACACTTTGACAGGCTTTATTTGGGCCTTTAAGGTAAGAATTTTTATATAATGTTTCTAAAATTATAAGTAATTATTTAACAATTACTAATGTTTGTTATTATATTGTTTGTATATTTGGATATTTGAGGCCTTTCCCGCCATGAAGACATGCAATAAAAACTTCAAATGATATTCCCAGGGCTATTTCCTGGAAGAGGAAACAGACCTTGCAATGGGAAGATTTACTACGGTATACAACAATAAATAATGTAAGTTAACATAAATACTACCATATGTTTATAAACAAGTTATTACTAGTACACGTTTAACTTTGTTTGAACTTTTATATTGTTAGGAGGCCAACACTCCTCTACAGAGGCTGACACCCACGGAAGCTGAGCTTGCCACAGATTGGTGGCAAGCTAGTAAGCGTTTTTTTGATGGAACGGTTGATGAGCAACCTCCACTTCGGGAGCCATCACCTCGCCTAGAGCTATCACCTCACCCAGAGCCATCATCTGATCGACCCGACTATACACCTCCACAACGACAGCCATCACCTATTCTGTCACATCATCGAGCCTCTTCTCCACCATCACCGCAAGATAAGCGACCGGCAAAGATGCCACGACGTTTATCTCCCTGTTCTCTACCTCAACGGGATGAGTTAGGGGAGTTACGTGATGAGGTCAATGCCTTGCGTGAGAAGGTCGGTACTTTACGCAAAGACGATGGTGCATGGCATGTTGAGGTGTCTACATTACGCGGTGAGATAGCCGCTCTACGTGAGATGGTAGCATCGTTGCAGAATGAGGTTCATACTCTACGCAACGAGGTAAGTTTAAGATTTTTCATACTCGTAATTCATTCGGTTGCTGCCAATACTGCTAAACTGTTTTTGTTAGTATTTGTTTTTGGTTTTGTTTTTGTCTTTTGGTTGAAGTAATGCAATCCATTCAAGTTTCAATTTGCAGAAGAAGAATAGTTTACTTTCGCAACACGAAAATGACTATCGCAATGCGGAAATGGCTATCGCAATGCGAAATGAAAATCGCAACGACAAAATCGCAATACGAAATGAAATCGCAACGACAAAATCGCAACGCGAAATGAAAATCGCAATGCGATTTATGTTTCGCGTTGAGATTTTGTCGTTGCGATTTCATTTCGCATTGCGATTTTGTCGTTGCGATTTTCATTTCGCATTGCGATTTTGTCGTTGCGATTTTCATTTCGCATTGCGATAGCCATTTCCGCGTTCCGATAGTCATTTTCGCGTTGCGATTTTAAGTTTCGTGTTGCGAAAGTAAACTATTCTTCTTCTGGAATGTTTATATATGTTGTCCTTTTAAATGTTTATATAAGTGCTTACTTCTGGAATGTTATCTGAGCATTTTGTGAACTATGATAGAATAATGACTTAGGTGAATACAATGCTAGTTTGAAACATATTTGTCTTTGTTTAATATCATGTCTGTTTATTTACTAATTTATGTATTAATTTTTTTTAGCGGCTTGATAAGGTGGATGCTTTACGTCGGGTTTTCCTTGCACGACGGAGTTTACGCATCAGACGGCGTGGACGTGCTATTAGGTCTCCGTTCACCCCAATGGTGCGAAGACTCCGCAAGAAGAAGCCCGACTCACCTGTCATCCCTCAAGAGTCTCCTCCAATCGTTCAAGAGGCCCCTATCCTCCCTCAAGGGTCCCCCCCACCGTTCAAGAGGCCACTGTCATCGTTGAAGTGGTCCTCCCACCATTCCAGAGTCCGATTCACATGGGGTAATATATCGAAGTATTGATAAACCCCCACCGGTTCCGGACATGATGGATGAGAGTTGGCTCTCGTATGAGTTACCGGCTATTACTCTTCCGGTATCTGAAGTGGAGAGGAGACAACTACCGGAAACAATTGTGGATAATACCCTTTGGGCTAAGACCGCAATTGATTTTTATATACATGAGCGGAGCCAAGGGTGTTACACTGACATAAGCAAACTCAACGATGAAATGTTTTTATTGCTTGATCGGTCTTAGTGAGGTGTGCTATTAGGGGTTGAAGACTGGTTATTTCGATGAGGAGATAAGTCTTATATTTATCTTATATATGATTTTGATTAATTTTTAAAAAAATTAATGTAATTCACTAATATATGTATTTTTTTTGTAAAACAACATATCGATGCGTGGGTGTCACGTCTACTAATAATAAGGAAGCTTAGGAAAAATAAAAAAATTCGCGATATACAATAATGTCGGCGGCTTTTCAAGCAGTTCACTTGAAGAACCAACGAGATGAATCATTTTCGTTGGGCAATGGATAAGCTAAACTTTATCCTGCATGGTGGGAGGTCGATAAGGTTATTGTTTATTTTTAAAATATTTTAAAGGTTTTCGTAAATAAGTGCGCAAATAAATGAATTATTACTTATGATTGCAGGTGTTTATCCCTGTTTTGGAACGTTGTCATTGGCTTCTCGTCCAACTTCAGCTCCCATCCCTGAAGATAATAGTGTATGACAGCATGATAAATTATATATCACTGTCTGATTTGAGAGATATGATCATGGGATGGAGCTCTCATTTGGCTAAATTCTTGGATGGGAATAATTATTGGACTCATTCTGGACACAAGAAGCCAAAGAAGTTCAATGTCACAGTTGTCAGAGACGAGACCGCGCCACAACAATCGCCGGGAGCCAGAGGGGATTGTGGTCCTCTCGTATGCTTGTGCTTGGCGCGTTTGACGACGGGAAACACAGAGTTTCTACCTCCCACCGATAGAGATAGAGCTGCAGTAGGCTTGTGGTTTCGGCATTATATGGCTAGAGTAATATATTCGATACGCTGCCTACCTGCATCCGCCTTATGAAAGTGTCAATTGTTAATTGGTAAGTCAAATGCAAGTTTTGTTAACATATATACTCCTTTTGGTTTGAAAATGTTTGGTTAAGTATCTAGAATTCAATAATTTGCTGTTTGTAGGTTTTAGATGTGTAGGAAGTCTTGTTTGAGCAAATGTTTAGTTTTTGCAGATTAATCCTTAAGTGAGCTGCGTGAAATGGATGTACGGGTCACAAAGTTGTTGATTCATTGATTCAATTATTTATGAAGAAATAAGAATTATTATTATTTTTTGATTGTTTAATTGATTTGTAAAAGATGATTTGTAAATGTTGATTTGTTTAATTGATGTGTACATAATTCTTATTTGTGCTTGTTTAATTGATTGAAATGTAATAGTTGATTTGTTGATTTTCAATCTGCATTATGTTGAAGGCAAAACAGACTATCGCAACACGAAACTGACTATCGCAACGAGAGAATCGCAATGCGAAATGAAAATCGCAACGAGAAAATCGCAATGCGATTTTCATTTCGCATTGCGATTTTCTCGTTGCGATATCAATTTTCGCGTTGCGATAGTCAAATGAATGTCTAACACCATGAACATTCTCCCATGACTCTCCAAAACACAAATCTATCCAAACATGAATAACATTAGATGATTTCATGGTTGTAAATTAATTTACTAAACAAACGAGCTGTGAAACTAAGACCTGTTGCCGGATGGAGAAGGATGTAGGAACGGATATAGGAACGGATGTCGCCAGAGAGAGTGAAAGATGGAGATGGAATGAGTTGCGATTTAGGGATTTAGGTTTTGAGTTGTTGCTGCTGCGTAGATATATACCTAAAAAATTTGTGTTGTTAAACTAAAACCTGTTGCGAACTTTGAAAATCGCATTGCGATTCTGTATTATCTCGTTGCGAAAGTCAGTATCGCGTTGCGAAAGTCAGTATCGCGTTGTAAAAGTCAGTATCGCGTTGCGATAGTCAGTATCGCGTTGCGATAGTCAGTATCGCATTGCGATTTTATCAATTCGCGTTGCGATTTACTTATTCGCATTGCGAATTGGGAAAATCACAACGATACTGTAGACCATCGCAACGCGATTTCCAACTATCGCAACGCGAATTTGCGATAATAGAGATCGCGTTGCGAATTAGCGATCGCATTGCGATTTTGTTGGTCATTTTGGCAAATCCGGAAAAAATTAGTTAAAATCGTATATTATAAGGCATTTTTGGTCACTGAGGCGATTTTCTCTAAATAAAAGAAATCATTACAGCTGAAACCAGAAATCCTTGCTGTAGGAAGGTGAAAATGAATAATGCAGGTCAACTAGAGGGAAGGATGAATATATTAGTTATAGTAGACTCCACATGGAGGAGATTTTAAAAATAATAAATTACTTATGTGGGGCAATAATCATACCAAATTAGCAAAGAAGTCACTGTCACCAGCTATGAGCTTCGAGGACATACTTGTCTTGGCACAGTTTATTAGAGAATCTTTCCCAAGCTTCTCAACCTTGTAAAGGAAAACAAAGGATGAGCAAAAGGAAGACAACAAATATAGAACCAAAAAAGAAACTATAGGATATTATTCAATCAGTTTAAAAAAAATTATATTTCACACTATAGAAGGTCATATTCATTCACTTTTCAAAACAAGTTCACATATAGACACTTACTTTCACAACCAACTTCTTTTCGACATATTTGCATGCTTCCCTCATAGCTAGCTGGGAGAACAAAAGACCCAAAAACATGTTCAGATTCTGAAACATGATATATTGTTAACCAGAAAAGGAGGCCACACCAAAGGAGGTGAAATCTACTCACTCTGAAGCCACTAATTATAGATGTTGGGTGAATTTTATTCCTAACCAGATCATTTTCTTTCTCTTGAATTGCAAGTAAATTCACACATTATCAAATGAGAATAATTCTTAAAAGGCAAAAAACATCTAAAATGACTATTTTATGCATTGATCAAATCCTGGAAAGAAAGAGATGCGATTACCTTAAGAAATTCTGCAGCTACAATAACAACCGAGGTTGTTCCATCACCAACTTCTCGATCTTGAAGCTCAGCCAATTCTACAAGTACCTGCCACCACAAAGGAGATAAAAAAAATATACTATCACTGAACTAGCTATGCAACGGCAGAAGTATAATAGTAATATGCAAAGTCCGGCTACTTATCAACCTTTGCAGCGGGATGCTCAACTTCTAACATCTTGAGGATCGTCGCACCATCATTAGTTACATCACAAATATCATCAACAAGCATCTGGAAATAACCAAACCAAAAAAAAGGAAAAAAAGAAAGAAAACATTACAGAAAATGCAACATCATTAGAAACACCTGGCAGCTGATAATTCTTTGTTTTAAAAATAATAATAATTCATCTAAGAACAGAAAATGAGTTTCAAATCGGTATTCAAACAGAGACTAAGGGAGACACCTTATCGAGTCCAACCAGGCCGAGTGAGGATTTAACAATATTAGCAACTGCTTGACACGCTATTACTTTTGAAGAGCCCAAAAGGGAAAAAAAGAGAAGAAAAAATGAGTAGTTATTAATAAATGAAGCAAGGAAGGGGTGATAGAAAGAGAGAGAAGGTTACCGTTTTGAGTGCGAACATCCCGACCAGATTGACGGTCGCCGTGAATATCTGGAGCTTGCGCTGCAATCGCCATATGAGGTTACGAAAGAAGAACAAATCGGGATCTGAGGGCGGGAGGTGAAGTTGGGGAAGAGGGGGATTTGCAGAGAGTTAAAAGAAATGGAAAGTGGGTCGAGATTGTTCAAAATCCGACCCACTATTACTTTGACTGTTTAATTGTTATTGAACGACGTTCTGTACTTGTCTTTCGAGGCCCAATGCCGGAGCTATTCGCCTAAGCCCGCATTTGGATTTCATTTTATCAGTTAAGTATTTTTTTTTATTAAAATTTAAGATAAATATTAAAATTTTAATTTATATAATATAAAATAATATAAATATATTTTATCACTCAATCAATTAAATATCAATAAGCGGCCTCTATGTCAAAACAAATATTAATAAGTTGTAACCAAAAAAATAATATTAATAAGCGGCCTTGATAACTTTCAGGTTAATGAGTCGGTTAAATGGTACTATATTAATTACCAGATCAAATTCAATACAAAGAAAATTATTTATTTAAAATCGAATCAATGTACACATATAATTTATAAAACTTAGAAACCTGAAGATAGTATATTTTAATAATATTTGTGAAAACATGACACTAAGTACTCATATTCATGGGTGGGTATTGATATTTTATAGGTAAATAATATTAGTAAGTAATTTATGTTTTTAGTCCGTACAGTTTTGAAAAAAATAGTTTTGATCGAAACAAATACTTTAGGACTAGGTTTTTGAATATTCTTAAATAAAATATTACAAATTAAATGTAAATTACATGATATTTTACCATATTTATTTACTGCATGCATTTAACGGCGTTTAATTTTTGTTTCGAGCTTGTATAATGCACTACAATAATATTATAGGTGACAATAGGAATTTCTACGAGGATTTTTACTCTTTGATGTTGCAATATTTGATCTTGAACGTGTTCTATTTCGTTTGGATGTCTTAGGCAATGTATTATCCATTTGGTAAATAAAACAGGCAATAAAACCATTACGTATTGTTCTCGCCGGTTAGTGTTGTTTTTATTCGCGTTGAATATTAATGTTGTCTAAGTAAGAAATTTGAGCTTCTCGCCACAGAGGAAAAGTGAAGGCATTCCTGAAGGATGGCCCCAACAAACCTTGCAGGCTCACTGCCTTTTGGGGGGTACAAGGCTGGTATGACTTACCGTGTCAACGAGGTTGAAAAGCCTGGATCTAAGCTTCACAAGGAGACATGTGAAATCTGTTATTATCAAGAATTTAAATTGTGATTGCGAACGTACTTTTAGTTGTATTACGTTTATCGTGATTATGACAATAACAAATGATATTGTGTTCATTACGAGTGTCGTAGCAGTCACTATCTGATAGCGGATCACTATTTAAATCATTGGTTATTATCATTAAAACCCCTCCTATAGTGATTTTTAGGGTTGTTGGATATGTGAAGACACCACTTGGCCTCCGCTCCTTGGACACCGTTTGGGCTCAGCATCTGAGCGAGGAAATCAAACGTCGGTTCTACAAACACTGGTGCAAGTCCAAGAGGAAGGCTTTCGTCAAGTACTCAAAGCAATATGAAAGTGAAGATGGGAAGAAGAGTAGCCAGGCTCAGTTGGAAAAGGAATATCGGAAGAGACAAGGTACTTAAACTTTTGGAATGGTCTATTTGTTATAAAATAATAATATTAATGACCATATCTTTACTTTTGAAACTTTAGTACTGAAAACAAAAAAGTACTCATACATAAGTGACTATTTATGTAGTTTATCTAAAACAAAAAAGAAGAGACAGACCAATTGACTATTTAAATACTACGGATCCTCTCAAGAGCTAAATCCACTCAACTAACCACCCTCAATTTCCTTTGCCACCAAAATTTAACTGAATGGAAGGGGGTGGGGCACCTCAGCCGGCTGACACCGAGATTACCGGGGCAGCTCCACCTACACCGCCGCAACAGTCTGAACCACAACACCCCCAGAAAAGTCCACTGCATATGCCTGCCGGGTTTGAAATTACGGCGACTCCTAGTCATGGCGTCAGGTTTATTCAATATAACATGTTGGGCAACATTTTTGAGGTCACTGCTAAATGTAAACCTCCTATCATTCCTATCAGTAAAGGCGCCTACGGCACCGTTTGGTAATTCTTGTTCTCTTTTGATTATGTTTCTTTTAGTTTCGTTCTTACTTGCTTGGTTTTTGCTACTTAAAGAATCGTCATCTTGTTGATTCTTTTCAATTATTTGGGTTTAGGTCTGCGTTGAATTCGGAGACAAATGAAAGGGTGGCATTAAAGAAGATATCGAATGCGTTTGATAACAAGATTGATGCAAAGAGAACTCTTCGTGAGATCAAGCTGCTTCGTCACATGGATCATGAAAACGTTAGTGAGTGGAATCTTATTTTCTGGTTTCTTTTAACTTGCTTTTTTATGCAGTTCTTTTGTTATTAATATTTTTCTTTATTTGGTCTTATTTTCTTTTTGGCTGTTCTAATGCTGTTAATGGCTATGCTATTGGTGTGTTCATATTCCTTTTAAAGTTTTTTTTTTTGGTTGTTGCTATATTTGGAGGATAAGAACCTTATTTCCTTTCAACTTTTGGGAGTATTTAGTCACTGCTCACCGATCATTGAATAGAACTTAAGAATCTAACGAGGTTACATTTAATAAAATATTGAATGTATATTTATGATCTGTCCCGGGTATTATATCATGTGCAAGCGCTTCTAATTCTTCGCAAAAACATAATTAATATGTTTCTGTAAATACCAAAAACATTGCCTGTTACTAATGCTACATTGGTAACGACCAGCATCTTGGAGTCTTCCTCACGTGAAGAACAGAAAGTTCATTTTATATGTAACCCTGCCAGTGTTTATCATTTCGTTTTGATGTTCCATTCCATCTTAAAATGGTTTCACTTTCTGAATTTGGTTGTTAAGATCGATGAAATATATTATTGGTTTGCATTTTGTAATGCAATCACTATTGTTTTTGTCTAAACCTTAGCGTAACACCCTTGACATTATTTGTGCGAATTCTTTTCTCTAGCTATAAATAGACACAAACATAGGTTATTTGTGTTATAAGATAATAAATACACACACGCGCACATACAGAGAGAGGGCTAGGAAGAATGATATCATTTTTGTTATCCTTGTGAGTTGGTCTTATCTGCGCATTTAATGCAGATTATTGCTATCAGGTATATAATTCCACCACCCCAGAGGGAATGCTTTAATGATGTTTATATTGTATATGAGCTGATGGCTACAGACCTGCAATGGGTAATCCTTGCTAAACATAGACTCTTGGTTAGTTTTTTATAATTGTCATATTCCTTTAATTGCTAGCTAAAGTTTTAATGGTATAGCTATTTCCAGTTGACTATGGTAATTTAGATTCTTAATTTTGCTCCCTCCAATCCAAGTTGTTATCCAGTACAGAACTTTTCTTCTTCCTAGTCAACTGGAAATAGCTATACCATTAAAACCCAACAACTAGAAGTATTCAAGTTAGTCATAGTGGCCATGGTTTTTAAGGGTTAACATTTGAGCCTTAAAATCAAATTAACTACCTTCTTTGTGCCTTGCAGTATTTCCTCTATCAAATATTACGTGGCCTGAAATACATACACTCCTCAAATGTTCTTCACAGGTCTTAAAACCTGGCAACCTTCTCGTGAATTCCATCTGTGACTTGAAAATATGTGATATTGGACTGGCTCGTGTCACCTCCAAAAGTGATTTTATGACAGAATATGTTGTTACTAGATGGTACCGTCCACCAGAACTGTTGTTAAGTTCTTCAAATTATACTGCAGCCATTGATATATGGTCAGTGGGTTGCATTTTTTTGGAATTGATTGATCGGAAGCCATTATTTCCTGGAAAGAATCATGTACAACAGCTGCGGTTGCTTTTGGAGGTAAATTGTTTTTATCCTGCAACCAATATAAATTATGTAAAGTGCAGGCAAATAAGTTGCTAAATAGGGTGCTATGAGCATTTCCGGAAAAAAGAAACGATAAACTACAAAAATGCTTGTACTATTTCACCGTGTACACTGAACTCTTTGCCTTGCAGCTAATTGGCACTCCATTAGAAGCTGAAATGGAATTTTTGAATGAAAAGGCTAAAAAATACATTCGAAAACTTCCTATCTATCCCCGTCAATCTTTTGCAGAAAAGTTCCCAAATGTCTATCCTTTAGCTATTGATCTTGTTGAAAAGATGTTGACATTTGATCACAAAGTAAGGATTACTGGTGAGTTTGTAGCGAAAGAACATTTGTTTCTCTTCAATTCTTTTTCTCTCTTATGCATATGCCCTGTTGCCATGCGGCTTATGCTTCCCAAATGTCTACTTCCTATTCGTTGCAGTTGAAGATGCCCTTGCTCACCCCTATCTATCAAAAATGCATGATAGAAGCGATGAGCCTGTTTGTACGACCCCCTTTAACTTTGACTTCGAGCGGCATGCATTAACTGAGGAGCAGATAAAGGAGTTGATATACCAGGAGGCACTTGCATTCAACCCACAATATCAATAGCAGCAATGAGGCTTTGAATCAGTGTTGTACAAACGCTTGTATGTTTTGGGATCGGTGATCGATTTCTTCCTGCAGAGGTTCCATCCAGAGCAGGATGAGCTCTGGGCAGAACTGCACTAAACGGAAACAGTTGTGTCGGTGTTTGTATCAGCTGGTGATTGTATCTGCTGTCTAGTACGGGTTCCGACCACTCTTTCTTTTAATGGTGGCCGTCTCATCATGTTTCTGAGATGGATATATACTTTGGCATATTTGTAACATTCAATCAGTAGCCTCATGTGTTCCGATTTGTCGATCATGAGTAGTCTTGATTAAGAGGAAGATGCTGAGACTTGCATTCTCTAAAGTCATAGATAACCATTAATTTAATGCTTTTTAATGCAAACAGACAGAGTTAACTGATTAAATTTAACAGGTTTTCATAAGTATGATCCATCGATGACTACAAACTAGGAATGAAGCAGAAAACAAAAGCCAAAGGAAAGACGAAATCAAACATCTTTACAAACATTTGATTCAGAAACTATGGGAGAAATTTTAGTATATCTTTTAACATCCCATTTTAACTCTTCACATCCCCAGAAAATCTTGAAAGTGGCACTGGACCTTCACCTTCTTCATTATCAGTACTTGAGTTCTTATTTCTTGATTTGTGTTCCTTTTTCTTCTCTCTCCTAGACTTGGACTTCGATCTTCTTGATTCTCTCTTGTCATCACTACTTGATTCTGAGGATGAACTTGAGGAGCTAGAGTCGGAAGACCTGCGTCTTGAACGCTTCATAAAGTCAAAGGTTCAATGACTGCACTTCAGTTAATAATAATAAAAAAAAGGGGATGATACGGTTCAATTCTATGGCTTGATCAATTTCATCTGTATTTGTTTTGTAATCTCATTACAGATAGCAGAACTGAACTAAAAATAGTTACCATACAAAATTGGAAATCTCAACTTCATTTGTCCTTTTCAATTCATATACAAAACATAGAATTAGTCATGAAGTTGTTGGAAACTACAAATACCTTTCTCTTTTTGCTGCTGCGCTTCTTTGCATCCTTGTCTTTTCTATCTGTGCAATGAATTCAACACCCTTAGAGAGCAAGCAAAAGGCGTGGTATCTAAAGCACGGACATGAGAAGACCAGCCTATTTAAGGCCTTTTAGACGTACCTTTTTTTGGCTAGATTTACTACTAGAATGGTTTCTACCATGTGCAAGCTTGCTTGCCCTTTCAGCATCTAGCTGGGCTCTATATTCTCGCATCATTCAATCTGTATCTGCTTCCAATTCCCCCTTTCTCAATGCATCTTTCTATCATATCAACAAATACACAAAACAACGTTGAAACATGCCTTATGAATCGTGTTGTTTATCGCAATCAAATAGACACCTGGGTTAGCAATGCAATTTAACATCAAGGCTAGCACTAGTCCGAAGAATATCTTTATCATATTTATCAAATGGACGGATAACTTCAACAAAGCAACTCCTTAGTGTCTTATTCTTAGAGCCTTGCTGATAAACCTCAGTTGCATAAAGCTCACTACTGATGTTTTAAACTAGTACCGATATGGTCAGGTTGTTATTGACAAATAATACTTAACTGGATGGTATTTGGGCCAAAACTAACTCACCCACAAAGGCTTAATGCAAAGTAGCAAGTTTCTCGCCAATGCACACTAAATTGATAAACAGCAAGGGGAAAAGAGTTTTGTTCCCTACCTGTAATGACATTAATGACACTAAAAATTAAAAAAAGCAGGTACGTTTTTCGGATCATTTGCAAGAGCTTTAGTCGTATGAATAACTAAGTAGACATATGTTTATACAAAAAATGGAATTCTTAATGATTTTTCCAATATATATGCTTGTCTAATAACAGAACATGTGATTTATCATGCATCTTTGTCCAATTCAATATGAATACTTGAGAAATGCTTCCGACAAGTCAAGATGATAGAAACAAGGGGGGGAATTTTTCTCTAGCTTACTTTTGTTTCTTTTTAAACTCTTCCCACGTAACCGTATGAGAAGTTTTAAGGCTGGCCAAACGAGCAGCATGCCACTCTGGTGAATGAAAAGTACCATCCATCTGTGATTCTCCTCATCAGAAATGCTCCAGAAAACAAAAAATAATTAAGAAAATAAAAAGTCTAAAACAAAAAATCCACAATCTCATGGCAATTTAATAATAAAATAAAGAGAGCTATGTTTCCATCAAAAATCAATTTGCAGCCAATGTTCTTAAGTTCTTCAACCAATTATTTAATGTTAGCAAACATAATAGCTATCGAGCATCAAAAAATCTTAATCGGTAAAGACCAAAAACAAATTTGAAATAAAATTGAATGATTGCATACTTGAAGAAACATAACATTTATTACACTGATTACCCAGGAATAAGAAAAAATAGTGATAAATTCAAAACCATAAACTCTCAGTAAAATGCAACTTATCAAATCAAAATTACAATGAATTAAAACAAATAACAAATTCCCTTATTAGCATATATATAAGCTAGTAAACCTTTTTTTTAATCTAAGAATCAATTCGGGTCAGTATTTGATCGTTAAGGTACTCCAAAAGCGGCATATTCACGCTTTACAGGAATTTACTGTTAGATCATAACAAATATAACATATCAAACTCCAGAATACCACAGTGATTCTCAAAACAATTAGTGAGAGATTAACATTAATGCTTCACTAAATCACATCTAACTTCTAACACTGAATCAACTACATACAAATTTTACCTATGCATCCAAGAACTATGACTAACAACTTGATACAAAATAAGTCAACAAGATTTTAGAAGACCCCAAAAGTAAATTTACAAACTTAGGAAGCACCGCGAAACACAACAACCAATATAAATGAAATGGAAATAAATCAACAAATACAAAGCACCCAAACGAAAAACAATCTTTTTACATAAATCAAAATACATATAATTGTTTGAACATAGAAGGGTACAAACCATGCCATCCTATATCTCTTCAGGGCCAGCAGAGGAAGAGCCAAGCCTAGCTCTTTGCATAGCCTTGTAGGCTTGGTTTTCCCCCATTTTCAGAAATAACCAGATTAGAAAAACCCAGAAAAAACGAAACTAGAAAAAGAAGATAAATAGCTTTCTGGTGTTTAAGATAGTATGGGTAAAATACCCATATTGAAGTAAGAATATAGGGATTTGTATTTCAGCAAAGAGAGAGGTTAGGGTCAGGGAGAAGGAGGGATGGGAATCTCATTTTGTTTTCCCTTAAATGCTAAAAAAGTTTTTAGGTTTTTAAAAATTTATCTGAAAAACAACACCAAAAAAATGGAAGATATTAGGGAGTAAAAATTAGAGCGTAAATTATATATTTAATCACCTAACTATTATTTAATTTTGTTTTAGGTAAAAATTATTTTTTTATAAAAATATATAATGTTATATTTTATTTTATTTTGATTATGTTTTAGTCGTCTGTTATTTAAAAAAATAATGTTGGTGTTATATTACTTTAAAGTGATAAATCAATGTCATTGTTAATTTTTTAACAATCGGCGATTAAAATAAAATAAAAATATAATATTAAATATAATTTTAAGAAAAAAAAAGTTAGATAACTTAAACATAACTAAAATAACAATTAAATGAATAAGTGTAAGAAATTATTATTACAAAATGACAATTATGTAAACAACGATGATGAAGAAAACAGTTCTTTTTTGTTATAAAAGAAAGCAGTGCAATAATGATATTGTCAACTTAGCCATGACGAGGGTGAGAAGGTATTGTATTTAATAGGGTGGATACGGAAAGTCGCAACCTTCCCAAGCGAGCCAAAGGTTCAACGTATTGTCACTTCGTGATCGAGATAAGTGCGAGTTAAACCAATTAGGATATCACCAAGATCATTATGGACCATCAAAGGAGTTTGAAGAATATCTTAAGCCACTTTAGCTGAAGTTGATCCGATTTTAATAAGTTTTTCTTATTTATTTATTATTATCTTTTATTTAAATTTGGAATAAAGATAATGTAAATATTTAACTAGATTTTCTTTTAATATTAGTCATTGATTGTATTTAATTCTACCCGTCGGATGTAAATAACTTCAACTATAAATAAAAGCTTACCCGTGCCTCATTTTTTATTTCATTTTTAAGGAATAAAACTAAGTATTCTCTCAAATTCTTTTATTCTTGTGTGTGAGACATTTTTCTTTCGAAATTTTGTTTGCTCCCGCATTTTTTTCTAAGTTTTTTTTATCTAGATTATTCAGGTTGATTTAGGTCGCATAATTTTAGAGAACAGGAATTTGTGCGGGAGCTTACCCGTCGCATAGTTTTTTTTCTAAGTTATTTTATTTTTAATTAAACCATTAAACTACTAAAATACTATAAATCAAGTTACTGACTACAACCATTTAACGAAAAATGATGATGCAATTAAGGAAATTTATATAATTATATTTTTATCATTGTTACTTATACATTCTATTAATTACTAATATTTATTATAAGAAAATTTGTAAATATATTTTAAATATTATATAATATTTTTTAAAATTAATAAATATTATTTTTATATTTATATTTTAGTATATATTAGTAACATAAAAATATAATATTATATATTATTATATTAATAGTTATTAACTACAATTTTAACCTATATATAATATAGAATAATTCTTCAAGGTTGATCATTATCAAATCCTAAGCCTAATTTCATATTTCTTTATTTCATTCGTGCTTAATTTTTTACAATTATTTGGGGGGGGGGGAAGAACTCTTAAAATTCTAATAATTATTCTTCAATTTTAGATTTTAGTATTTCAATAAAGATTTATTTGATCCAAGCTTCAGCGCTATCTCATCAAACTGTGTTGAATCATAAGCACTGAGTTTATTACATATCGACTCAGGTGTTCTTTTTAGATACAGAGAACGATTCAAATCAATTTGCAAAAAACAAAATACGTTTTTTTTGCTCCCCACAAGATGCCTAAAACATTCATTCTTTCATGTTAACAAGGAGTCTTCATAAGTATGCCTCTTGGGACCTCTCAGCATCCATACGTTCAAGCACCCGTCGAGCTTCCTCTTCAGTAGCCGGAACAACATTCCGAATCCTCAATCCCTCTTTCATGGCCTCGGGCCGGACAGTAAATGTGAAGTAGAATTTGTTGGATACCTATTCAAGTTGAACAATATTCTACCAACGATAAATACCGGATCCCGGACTGAACACTAAATGAAAATCTTGCATAAGAGAACACAATACTTGGAAGGTATTAGCTATCATTTTGCATCTCCAACTAGAGCAAATAAGATGATCAAAGTGCATGCCATATGTAGAACCATTTTTATGCACACAACTTTGTTGAATCCTATTATTAGTTATCTTCATTAACAGAAAGGGTCCTGAACAATGGTAACTGTAACACGATTTAATGTGCTATGACAGCTAGTAAGAATGACGGATGATGCTTTAACCTAGCTAACAGTTATTACACAAAGTTCGTTCGTTCGTACTTATATAGTTTCCGGTGCTCACCTCACTACACCTTAGCTCAGGCCTTGTGACATGAGCTACAACTTCCACATTTATCATAGGTTTCATAGGGTTCTCAAGTTCTGTATATAAAACACAAGACTTGAAACGGAGGAAATTTCCAACATCCACCTGCATTAGCCAAAAAAAACATTAAGAGAAGTCTTGTTGCCTTGATCATTTCATATATAAATAAAACGGAAGATTTCACTGTAAATATCAGCACAGCTTTCTACATAATGAATCCATCGGTAAGGCATGCATCGAATTATAAACAACAGCATGTATTAGTTTCTTCTGAAAGTTTTAAATATTGCTCGAACCGTTTCAACCTTCAACTTACGCAAGGAAGTTTACTGAGGCAGCCTATTTAAGAATATTCTCATATCTTAATTCTTACTGTGGGAAACTCCAGTCTCAAACCTCACCAATACCACTAACTTAACCACAATTAACGACATTAATTATCATTGTGCACAACGCGAGGTCACCTCGCTATACTTGACATGCTATCCAAATCTGAAGGGAAAAAAGGTCCACTTTATGTGGTGTCAAGATTTTTTACTGAAAAGGTTTATTTAGAACTTAATAGTTCTAGGCTTCTAGCTACTTACAGGTTTAAAGAAGTCAACATGATCAACTTCCAAAAAACAAGGTGCAGCACCAGCGAAGGCATAAGCAGTCGAGAAGGCCAGTTCAGATGCTTTCCGCATCAAAAAACCTCCGAATATCCGACCATGAATATTCCTTTGTTGTGGTTGGCACATCAATGAATTTTCATGACAAGTATCTCTTATAAGAATGCTATCTCTGTCTGCCAATGCTGGCATGTCGCAGAAAACTCGCCCTTCAGCCAACAGTGCGTTAAGCCGCTCATCATCTCTATTATCAACATCCTTCTTTTGTGCTGCTCTATTCTGCTTTCTCATTTTGTTCCTCTCTTCTGCTTCTTTCCATAGAAATTTTTCGTGTTCAGTTTCGGGCAATATCTGGTTAAGCGGAGCTGATTTTCCAGTCTTGGACTCACGAGCAACGAAGGTAAAGTTTGCCACAAGAGCAACAGAATCCGAAGGATCTGGAGAATCTAAAAAATGAAAAAAAAAATCATATATATCATTGAGTCCTAAAATAAATTTTAACAAGGGAATATACTCAACTGGCAATTTTTCAGGAGGTTTTACTTCTTAGTTGTTACTTCATCTTCATTTCAGACACACAACCCGAAATTCCGAGAAAATCAATCAATGTGAAAGAGGATATCACTAAAATTTGAGGGTTTTGAATGCGAAGCACAGAAAGTGAAAAGCGTAAAAATCAGTTCACTCAGCAGCATCTGAGTATGCTATATCTAAATGTTACAATTCATTTGGTATACATATCCCCAGTCTATAACACAGATAGTTGAAACAGATGTAAGCGTCCTACAGAGAATTAACTGGTCACGAAAAAACCCAGAAAAAGTAGACTCAAATAGCAGAAACAACTGTGAACATTGACATAAGGCCTACATCTTCGAAAGATGATAAAATTCATCCAGTTCGAATGCCAAAACCAGAAAAAAAAGAAAAGGAATGACCATGGGTCCCTCAGCTCAAAATTGAAACTAGCTGTGAAGCACAAAAGTTCATGTGAAACGGTTATTATGCCAATTGCAAATAAGCTCTTGAGCACCTTAGCTCAGCACATGGTTTTCTTTACTGAATCAACAGGGACAAATAATGAGGGCAAAATTGGGGATAAGGCAGTCTTTCATATCGATCTCAACAAGACAAAATTCTCTGTTACATCCTAATATCTGATATTAGCTCCAGGTTCCTTCTATTGACCTTTGGGGTTAATCAATCAACAATTGCATGATCAAAATAAGCCAAAAGTATGCATCTACAACCAAGAAGAAAGACCTTTAACAGCACATCAAGTGTGAAGTATATATAATCAGCAAAAATATTTGATCGAAGACACAAATAAAGATATGTCAGTCAAAAACAATTTTCAAACTCTAACAACTTCTAGATTACCGATGTACCAGAACAGTCATCAACTCAATCTCGCTGCAAACTCAACTGAAAACAGTCAATTTATATTTTATTAAATATGATTGCTATAGGATAATGGACATATTTAGAACCAGAAGAAACAAAAAGACACACATATAAATGGAAGTTATCTGAAGCCATCCACAGAACATGCAAGAAAGCAGGGGGGGGAATTAAGTAGTCTTTACTCTGCACTACCTGGTGTGGATTGAGTTACTTCCAGCTGAATCTCCATTGATGACCTCCCAACCCATGTAACAGCCCCGGAGATTTCCAAATCGAAGTCAACACGGATCGGTTTTTTTAGAACCATCCTGTCAACAGAAGCTGTAACCAACAATATAGGCCTTGTTGCACCATCATCATTCCGACAATGCTACTCCAAAAGTAAACAACAAATTAAAGAAAGTATGAAATTCGGTACCAGCTCATCATAGAATGCATATATTTCACCTCATTTCAAGAACTATTGTCATCAGTCTAAACTCAAACAAGCTTAATATAGCCATTAATACATTAATACTATAAATTTTTTACAATAGATTCTTAAAATTCTTACCCTATATGAGATGGTTCCAGCGAGAGCATCAAGATCCTCAAGCAATTTCCCCATCCTCATCTCATCCCAAGGGTTCCTATACTGCTCCCTGAGTATATAATCAGAAGAAAACTTATAAGCAATACTAGTCCTGCTCTTTGAAGGGGGTTTTGCAACTAATTCAGTTTGTGAATCTTGAGCTCCATCAAAACTTTTCTCAAACATGCTTGATCTAGCTTCCCATAAGGCATTCGTTACAGGAGAATGGTACATTCCGGGCCATAAACTGATTGGTTTCCTCATTGAAGACCCTGCATCAATAGGCCGAGAGCCTTGATTCGGTCCACTAACAGTGGAAACAACAGGGATATCATTTGAAGAAGAAACTCCAGTCTTTTTAACACAAAAGGTCCTGATCAGTGGAGAAGTTCGAGCCTCGGAAGTGGGATTTGGTTGTTTCGGTGAATTTGGGAAGTGGGTATTAAACCTTGATAACGAAGATGAATTGGCGGTGAAAACCGGCATGGCTGAACCAGAAAGCTTGAAATTAAAAATGGGACTCTGGGAAGTGAATGCTTCATTGGTTCGACAAGTAATTTTCATCGAGGATCTGGAGTTGTTGAATCTGAAGAAAGGGTGAGAAAGTGGCCTTCTCAAAGGGTTCATGTTTTCAGATTCTGATTCAGAGAGAAGTTAAGCGCTGTTAAACTCCATCATAAGGTTTGAAGGAAACTGTAAAAGTGGAGGATAGTTTCTGAGTTAATCGTCGTGTCGAGTTTCCATTCGTTACATTGCAAAAGCTTTCCTATTCAGGAGGGTATAGGAAGGTTGGGTCTGAACAGAACATTGATGAAAGGAGGAAGAAAATATAAAAAAGTTTCATAAGAAATGCTAAAAAGGAAATTTTCAACAAAATAATTTTACTAAGATAATGTAATATCATTAAAAAAATAAAAAAATATCATATAAATAATTAAATTAAATTTTTATAGTAAAATCTATTAATTGAAAGAATGATCAATGATATTTATATTATCTTACTTGACATCTTTACTTAATAAAAAATGAGTATAGATAATAATTTATATTACAGTCAATTACGTTGGTTATCAAAACTAAAAAGCAAAACTTAAAATTTAATAGGGCCTTAATGTCAAATTTTACAGTCTAGTTTAAGGTTAGAGCTATGGATTTACTCGAAATAGTATTGGTCCCTTAAAATAATAAAAATTTTATTTTATATTTTACACAATTTGTTTTTACCTTTTAAAAAATGTTTTTATTGAATGAATCATGTGGAGTTATTTTATGACCCTTTTATCGCTTTAACGTAATAATCAGAGACAAATATTACGTTAATAAATATTTTTTTGAGTTAAACAACGTTATTTGCTGATAAGTTTATTTTTTTTATTTTAATGATAATAATAGAAAAGAATGAAATATAATTTAAAAAATACTAAGTTTGTTTAATGTATTTTATATAATATTTACTAGAAATATTTAATGTAACATCTTTTAAAAATATTAAATATCATTATTATATAATCTAATATAAATGTTTCACTTTATAATGATATGTTACTATTAATTATAATTTTTTTTAAATAATTTTAGTTAATTTAAAAATAATTATAATTTTATAAAAAAGTTATTTTATTAGAGAAGCTTTTATTATTTACTACTATGATTATATAATTATTTAGTTAATTTGTAATGCTTAAATATTTGTTTTCTAAACATTGTAATTTGTAAATATAATTTTTTTGGTATTTTATAATTATTTAGAATTCTTCAAGTTTTATAATATTTTTATTGAATACACATATTTTATTAATTAATAAAAAAGTAAACGCATATATACACGCGCAATGTTCACAAAAACCTAATTTGTCTTAAATATGTAAATAATGTTTTTTAAATAAAATAAATAAATAGTAACTTTAAACAAAAACAATAATTTAATTGAACCAAAAGTTATTAGAATTTGCAAGAAAGGATGTTAAAATTGATTTTTAGTTTTATTTTACTATTTCTTTATAAAGAGAGATATTTTAATTTTTAACGATTTAATTATAGATTAAAATTATAATATTAAATAATCCAGTCTCGGAAAACCAAACATCCCCGAAATTCAACTCCAACGACCAAAAAAATTAGCACTTTTTTAATTTGCATGTAACTCTGGAAAACAATAAAAGAAAAACGCCGTTGCCGGGGATCTAACCCGGGTCACCCGCGTGACAGGCGGGTATACTCACCACTATACTACAACGACTTGATGAGAGTCGCTTGGAATTGTCTTTAAAATCATTTTAAGTTAGCATATTATAAGGATTTTATTAATTTTGCTCGAACTTAAATTAGTTCAGTTTTTTTGGTTAAAGTACGTAGATAATCTACTGAGAGTGTTTTTTTTGTTATATTCGTTTATTATTAAAAATTATAAAATAATCACTTAGTTATAGGGTATTGTTTTATTAAGTCCTTCAATTATTAAAAGTTATAAAATAATCACTTGACTATTCAAATGTTCTAAACTCATCCTTGTCAGTTAAAAAAATTAACGATTACCTAAGATGATTGTTAACATAACAACGATGATATGATAAAATCTGATAATAAAATTGTATTTTATAGATCTAATCTATACATACATCATACCGTCAAACCAATACTTAAAATTGAAATATTATGTTGGTGAGTTCATGCTTGAAAGCAACAACAATATCAATATACATTATTAAAATATAATTTTATCATATATCAATCAACATGTTAATGTCCAATTCAAACGTGTATCAATTTTTCTTAGAGAAATATAATTTTAGAACATATAAATAATTGAGTAACTATTTTGTAACTTTTAATAATCAGAAGACTAAAAATAAATAAATCTTATAATTAGAAAATTATTTTATAACTTTTAATAATAAAAAATATGAATTATGAAGTACAAGTTATTAGGAAATTAAATAGAAACATATACTTCTTATAATAAACTACCAAATTGGCTAAGTTGGGTAAAAATTCAACTTTAAGATAAGTGTACCTCAAAACTAGTAATGCATACTATAATGATACAGTGATTCAAGAACGTTGTCGATTCTATCATTTGTTTTAGATTTTTTTTATAATGCATTAATGTTTTTTTAATATTGTAAACCAATTTTAAAAATCGATGATATCTTCTTACATGAAAAATACAAGTAATTTTTATTATTGGTAGTTGTCCATGACAACAATTAGAACTCATTTTCAATTGCATTTGGCCATTTTTGAGGAAAAGATATGAAGTCTTAGGCTTTTTTCCTCATAAACTTACACGTACACGTTATAAAAAAAATGATATATGCTTCATTTCAGGTCAATAAGCTGGGATCAAAATGATAATCGACTCTTTGGGTGACATGTGACATTCTCTACATGCGAAGAATCGTTATTACACCTGACATAATACAACAAACTATCATGAAAAATATAAGAGGAAATATGAACGATAACTTGTTACATTTATGAGTATTTATAATTTTCTTCAACTTCACTCCGCGTAACATTTTCATAGGGTTTTTTTCAATTGATTGATACTTATTTATTAGCGTATAAACTCATATTAGAACAATTTGAGGATATTCTATAAGAGTTGAAAGTAAAAAAAAAATCAAGGACTTTAACTACATCATTAGAACAAAAAAAGATATGTGGACTAGTGCTTTCGATGTACGATATCAATACGATCAAGGCCACCAACTTGATCGAGGCTATTAATTCATTCTTAAAGGGGACGTGTCATTTGTCATAATTATCATGATTAAAACAATATATTATCATTTGGATAAGATTTTTTGGAAAACTAGGGGTGAAGCCTTATTTGGACACAAAACAATCACTTTTTTCATCCGAAATTAGTAGCAACCCTACAAAAGAAAGTTGTGACTTCAACTAGGACGTTGGTTTTAGGTTTTCCTCGTATACAAGAATTGTTTTGTATTACAAAAATGTCGTGATCTCTTGAAGGTATTGAAGCAAATGCTTCCAAGGTGAATATGTAAGCTAGGTGATGCAGTTGTGACTTCTTTTAAGCTCTCAAGTATTTATTCTCCCACATCATAGCCTTATGTTCACATGTCAATATCGAATACAAAAGACACATTGGTCTTGTATACCGGCTTTTGTAAGTGTTCACAATATAAGAATATGAGTTTCACTCAATAGTAATGAAAAAGAATAGAATTAGGTTCAAACTTGACATGCAAATCTACAGGATCAAATGTTACATAGCGACTCTATAGGTTGTCTAAAATCCTTCAGATTCATAATGGTATGGATATTACAAAGAAGACCGAAGAACCTAAAAAATATGGTTTTAAAACTTAAATTCTAATTTCTAATACATAAAATCTATGAACCCTAACATAAACATAAATTCTAAAACCATAAATCACTCTAAAATCAAACATTTAAATCATTAACTTCAGAAGAAATCAAAAGTGGTTTTAAAACTTGAAAGATGTTTTTCACAAAATATATCTTTAAAGTATGTAACTACGTTGGTAAAAATTATTAAGAACTTAAAATTTTGTTTGAATAAATATTATTTTATAATAATAGAGAGAGATGGAGGGACACAAGAACAAGAACAGTATCATCACTTATGACAATGTGAATAACAAATTGTGGTAATGTTTTACGTTCAGATGACACGTAATTACATTATTTAATTTTATAAGTTTATATAATTATAATTTATATTACCAAACATTCTTAGGAAATTAAAATGCGATTACACTCTATCATTCAAATATACTTAGAAAGTTAAAATTATTAGACTTAGAAAATTAGAATTATTAATAAATACATTCATTTATATTATTAGAGTAGTAATTACAATTTCATAGAATTCAAGTATGGTGTCTAAATTTATATATATATATATATATTGAATGTGACTAACTTGAAATGTCCTATTATTTTAATAACCATAATTTTCCACACAAAGCAAAAACAAATACAGCAACTCAAACAAATTCACTCTTGTCCAAAATATAGTTAAATAACTATTTACCCAGCTAATTCCACACAGCCGATGATCTACCAAAATTACTGTTTTTAATTATTTTTTTAATTTGTTCTCTCCAAACTAATAGAATTATTTAGACGTAGTTTAGAGTACCTAATTTATTGGTTTCAAACAAAATAACAAGCTGCAGAGATTATTTTTGAACAGACATTTGATTGTATTTAAGTACATGAGTTCTATACCATTTATCGTACATCAAAATTTGATCATCATTAGTATTCAGTGTATCCTTAAATTTTATCTCACGCATATCTGAGTGTACGAATAAAACTTCAAGTAAAGCATGGAGGAAATCATGGTTGTTATCGTCGGAGCTGGCCCTGCCGGCCTAGCTGTCTCGGCTTGCCTGAACCGCCTTTCGATCCCCAATGTTGTGCTCGAAAGAGAGGATTGCTACGCTTCTCTTTGGAAGAAAAGATCCTATGATCGCCTCAAACTTCACTTGGCAAAGCAGTTTTGCCATCTCCCCTACATGGACTTCCCCTCAAATGAACCAACTTATGTGCCCAAAAACGGCTTCCTAGATTACTTGGACAACTATGTCTCACACTTTGGCATAACCCCGAAATGTCTCCGATCCGTCGAGTCAGCGGTTTACGATTCGGATTCCAGGAAATGGCGGATTGTTGTCAATAACATGACGGCATCAAACACGACCGAGTCCGAAGTGTATACCTCGAGGTTTCTAGTAGTAGCCACTGGGGAAAATAGCGAAGGTTTGATCCCCAGTATCAACGGTCTCGAGAGCTACAGAGGGGAATGCATTCACTCCAGCCAATACGGAAACGGAAGGAAATATAGAGGCAAAGACGTTTTGGTCGTCGGTTGCGGCAACTCCGGCATGGAGATTGCTTATGATCTTTGGAACTGGGGTGCCAACACTTCCATTGTGATTCGAAATCCAGTACATGTGCTAACCAAGGAGATGGTTAGAATGGCAATGATTATGTTACAATGCCTCCCAGTCAAAGTAGTGGACACAATCACAGTGGCCGCTAGTAAATTGAAATATGGTAAGCTTTCGAAATATGGTATTCAAAGACCAAGAAAGGGTCCATTCCATCTCAAGCAAATAACCGGTCGGTCCGCAGTCATCGATGTCGGAACCGTTAGTAAGATTAAAGCCGGAGAAATCAAAGTCTTGCCGGGTATTAAACACATAGAAGATAAAGATGTTGCGTTCACAAACGACGAGACGGCTCGATTCGACACTATTGTTTTCGCCACCGGGTATAAAAGCACGGTCCGAAATTGGCTCGAGGGAAACTATGGGAGTTTTGATGAGAAAGGGATGCCCACAAAAGGCTTTCCGGATCACTGGAAAGGGGGAAATGGGATATACAACGCTGGATTTTCAAGAAGAGGGCTGCAAGGCATTTCAAGTGATGCTCAAAATATAGCAAGGGATATATATATGCTTTCTCCTGCTGGTTTGGTGTAAAGAACAATGCGTACTACTTATAGAATGGGGTATTGTATTTGTATATTGATGGTTCTTCGTTCTTTCACCTTAAATACAGTGATAGACCTGAACCTTATGTTGTATATTTGATTAACACTAATAATTATATATTTATATTTGTGGTTGAACTTATAAATTATGATTTGTTATGTTATACATCTTTTAAATTATGATTTGTGAATTAATACATCTTTCAGTAGGATATAATATTTATAATTAGTAAATTATTCTATATTTTTATAAGTAAAGTTAATAAACAATTTAAGTTGCAAAATTTAAAATATACTTATTTTTCTATTTTGATACTTAAACTGCTAGTATTAACCTATAATTTTTACATCTCTTTCATCCCAGGTTTCTTTATCCAGTTCAATACCTCCATGCCTGCAACCCCAAGCCAAGAAATATATGCATTCCACCACCTACACCTATCATAAACAATGGAGCTCACTCGAAAATGGATTATAATCTCTACATTCTTCCTTCCTCCTCGGCACTATTGTCGTCTTCCATCAGACTGCCCAATTTGACAATGTCTTCCACCAGAACTTTTCCATCTATTGCATTCAAACAATGATATAATTATTGTCATTCTTGTGAACAGATCAAATCAAATGATTCACCCTAACAAACATAAAAGTGATACGATCTAAATTCTTAGGTAACTTAAGATGTTTCTTTTCTTCATAAAATTACCCTTTTCCATGCTACATAAAATGAACGACTAATAAATCCAACCAGATTGAGCTAAATTAATATTTTTCTCGATCATCTCGAGATACGGATTCACCTTGTCCATTGTTAAGATGATACGCTTATAAATGTATAGTAAGAAAGCTGTTTCACCCAATGACAATTAACTGCGGAAGTGGAGGACACGCATAAGTAGTCATTTTCTGCTTAATCATAATGCTTTAAGGATGAAGTGGATCTTTTCAACTATTTTACAGCCATTAAAGCAGAATAAGAGGCTCTTCCAGAAATGGATTACATGTCGGAATTACTGATCCTAGAAGGGAAAGCAATATGCATTGTACCAAGCCAAATTTATAGTAACAGTGAAACATTTACCTAAACGAGAAGTATATTCCTGTCTATTTATTTATTAGGACAAAGTTAAAGCAAAAAGGAAGAGGATTTGTGAAGCTGACCTCTATCTTTCGAAAGATTGCTGATGAGTTCTTGCACACCTTCCTTCGCTAGTGTATTCTTCAAGTAATGAGCAACAGCAGCCACCTCCTCGGGAGTGACTTTCCCGTCATGATCCCTGTAGGCATAGAACATTTCTCACAAATCCGACTACATAGAACTTGCAGTAACTAATGTAGTGGTAAATGTGCCCCGTTTGATGATTGAGGGCATAGCAAAAAATGAGAAAAGGAAAGAATCGAAAAACAAATTTTCACCTGTCAAGTACTCGCCATCCATCACCAATTTTTGCATCTACGTCATCTATTTCCTTCTCAAGATTTTGGAGCATAGCATCAACCTAATGAGCAGCAAGAATGGTAAATACTATTATTTCAATCATATGTGATAAGAAGAGATAAATTGCCAGAAAAACTTGGGCTTGAATAAGTCTTACTTTATCAATAAGCGCTGAAGAAACCTCATCACCATGAGACACTTCACTAGAGTGGTCACTTTCCTCTCTTGCAGCCCTATATGCCTTAATGGCATCTTTTTGACCATCTTCTTTGTCTACCATGCTATTATAAAGTTCTATCTGGCAACAGAATTAGAAAGTGTATCATTCTTTAACGATTTTCCAAGTTAAAAAATTTGCAAATAAATACCAAATGCATTTTCTGCTAATCTAGTAAGTCACAACTGAAAAGTCAGTACTTAAAACTAGGGTTGAGTATTAAATGGAGTGTGGAAAAATGAGTTGCTCGAGTTTCTGAATACCATTTTATCATTCAAACATTATTTAAAATTTTCGAGTAGAGTCAAATTTATAAAATTCGAGTCAAATCGAATATATTTGTTCGAGTTTCAATTCAAATTTAAATGTAATTGTTTATAATGTCATAAGACTAATTGGTTCCAATTTTTTTAAAAAAAAAAAACCATCTCTAACCATATACGTATAGTATACTTCTTCATATGAAAAATTTCCGCAAATGTAAGTAAGATTTTTAATGGTATTTAATAAATCAAATATCATCTAAAATTATATAATATTTTTACAATGTTATTCTTTCAAAGAATGGATTCAGAGTACAGATTATTGATGAGAGTATAAAAGATTCAAATCATTGGTGGAAAGAAAGAATTTGCAAAATGTTGCAATCGGAGGACCAAATTGAATAAAATTTAAAGTTGAGAGACTAAATTGAAAAAAGAGGAATTAGAGTTACATAGGTATTCTACGGTGGTAGAGGAGCATGTGGTTCAAATTTGGTCAAAAATGGACTTAAAACGAAAGAGGAATTGAAGAAACAAGGAAATCATGCAAAATAAGGGACTAAATTGTGAAAAAGAGGAAATTTATTGTGAAAAAGTGGAATTGAAGCTAGATATGTTTGAGGATCGTATGACTCAAATTTGGTCAAAAACGAACTTAAAATGGAGGAAGAACTGAAGAAACAAAGAAATTAGCGACCAAATCCTAAAATAATCAAATTACTTAGCTAAAGACCAAAATGGCATCGTTTTAATTTTCAGTTTTTCAATTATTCGAACTTTGAAAATCCTAACTAAAATTTCAAGTTGACTTGAATAACTTGAAATTTAAAAAAAAAACAATTTTTTTTCTTGTCGAATCAAGTTTTGCTCATACCTATTTACAACATCTAGACCAAAAGAATGAGAAAATGACAATATGACATTGCACAAATACTATGTTTTATCTATTAAATGAACCCTAGAAAATTCTATTAAACTAGCTTCATTGACTTCATAACTAGTTAAAAAAATATGTTGACACGATTCCCATGGAGTTCTTTGGGTTAACCAAATAAACGAATATCAAGTTTATAACATACCTCCTTATTGACAAGACCAAGAAACTCTTCACGCTCTCTGCTCACAGACTGCATATGAGGGAAAAAGTGAAGTCAAATATACATTGCAGGTGGCAATGCTAGGAAGATAACAAAAGAATGGAATCAAAATAACAACTGTCACAGAAGAAACTTTTAAAGTCCAATCCTTACAGATGCTGAAGCTAAAACAGCCAATGCACGACTGATTTCACAGAGCTGGTCTCTTTTTTCCATTGCTCTTGCTATAGCCTGTTCTTGTGCTTCTCTAGCCGTTGGGATAGTCATCTCTTTCAATGCCACATCAACTTGTTGAGCTTTAGATTCCTTCATCCTTGCCAGCTCTTCCTCTTCTCTCTCTTCCTCGTCCTACAAAGGTACCAATTTAAAACAATCAATGAAATTCAAAGAACCGCACACCTGGAAAGCTGCTTTTGAGCCTTTTTTTAAAGCTAAGCAGAAAACGTCAAGACTAAAGGCCTCTATTTGCAGGCCTTGCGATCGTAACAAACTCCTTCACAACAAGCAGGGTCAACTGAACCGCATAGTTGGCTTAAAACAGAAAAGAACCTACAGTAGAGGAATCTAATCATATGAAATAATATAAAACATCTTCCTTTTTCAACCTTGATCAGTTCTTCCTGCATCTCAAGGTACTCCAGCTTCCTTCTCCTTTCTGAAACAGGATCTTCAGATGGTAAAGCTGTAACACCAATAGTATCCACAACTTCATCAGGTAGAGAAGAAAGCGTAGCCCGAACAGCATCTTCAGGCTTCAGTTTTCCTGATACAGTGAATGCCCTACAGAGGATATCACATCAGAAATTAAGACTGGGTTTCACAAAAAAAAACAATAGCACAGAGAATCAACAGTTCAGTGCCAGCAAAACATTGAAGAAAGACAACAAAATTACAACTTCAAATCACCTTGAAAGGATCAAAAGGGAAGATGGGACTGCATGATTGAGAGACAAATCTAGCCAATCCCGAAGCTGCACACAGATATTAATCATATTAAGGAATCACAACAAATGCAGTTGCTATTGCAATTAAAATACATAAATAATGTAGTTGAAGGAACATGAAGTCGTGCAAATCCAGAATAAAAACGAACACCTGTTGACGCATTTCTTCCACTGAGAGTGCTCCAAGCATCCCTCGTTCCCTACAATCTTCACGAAGTTCAGCTTCTGATAGGGAATCCACCCCCTCTGCTTGAATCAGCTGGTCATCATTCTTAATCCTAAAATATAGTAAAAACCATAATAAGAAAACAGTAACAATAACAACATTTGTAATGACTTAAAATGTACTGAAAAAGGAAAGAGATACACAGATAAAACCATATTTAAAAAATTTCATTGCCTTATATACTCCAAGAAAACCGCACTTGGTATCTAGTTTCAGCATATTCCTTATATAAATGAAAGAATTGAAGGGGACATGCCTATGCATTTAAATTTCCAAATTTTATAGATATGGCATATTATTCCAAATCAGTATCACTGGGTTCTCAAAATGAAGACCACCCCCTCCCCACAATCTGAATCAGAAAACTATATAAATGAATAAACACTTAGCATGAAGCCTCTTGGTTTTAAAATGTACTACCACAAGTTATTGTTTAAGGGATAAACTTAAATAGCTTAAACTTTACAAGTGGTAAAAGAGAACCACCAGTAAATAGTAAGTAGAAATCTCCACAAAAGCAAAACATTTCTCATGAGTTCATAAAGATCAAGAGAAAAAAAGTCAGGAAAAATAAACCACTTAGGCAACCACAGTAAGAAACAAGTTCAATAAGCAGATCTGATACAATCCATTCACGCTTCTTGCATGCATCAAATTCCATTGATATGTTCTTCCAAAACAAGGTACATAAAAGTTAATTCAGATTGGATAAACACATTTTACCTTTGGAGTCTCTTCCGAAGCATATAACGCAAATACGCATCTGTTCCAAAAGGGCTGATCCCCATGTATTTGCACATATTTACCAATCGAGGCCTGGTAGAGGAAAAATACAACATGACAAAGTCACACAACATTTAAATTAACAATTCAATTTAAATTTAGTAGTCAAATGGTTTCAAATACAAAATATTTACGACTGACCTGCTGATATTATCTAGAGTGAGTTCATCATTAAACAGCTTAGCAAAGCTAAGAATTTCATCATTAGATACACCAGCACCCCTTCTGACCTGCAAAATATCACAATATTGTAATTTCTAAAGGTGAATCATAGAAGGGAAAAGAGGCTAGAAAACCCATAGGTGAGATAGGATCTTACCCTATTCAAAAATTCATCAAGATCCTCAGCGGTCTGCTTAATTTCTCCACTCCTTGAATTTTTAACCTCCTTTGCCATTTCTTTGACTGTATCTTGAAGAAACTTGGCATATTCTATTCTTGCATGGAGCCTCCTTTTCAGTGCTTCCTACATGTTCAGCAACTGAGAAATATGAATTACCCAAAAAGGGGGAGGGGTGCAGGGACATGCCACACACAGAAAAAGAAATGGTACCAACATTAAACCAGACCTAAAGCACTCATTTGATAATACTTCTCCAAAACCACAAAATTCTCTAATGTAGGACATAACGTAAATAACGCTGACCATTCAATTGTCTAAATAATATTTCTCTGGAAAAAATATATTCTGCAGATTACCCGTGATTAAATGCAATAAGAAGTAAGGATACCTTAAGATATTCCTGATTCACATAGCAAGGCCTACCCCTGTTGATGTATATCTCTCTACTTCAAATTATCAGCAATAGCCCAATAAATATTATCAATTATTCTTGATATTATAACCTCGTCATGTTTTATGTTATTGATCCTTTTCCTTATAATTTTTACTTCCCTCTTTATTTCTCCTGGGCAAGGTACTTCAACATTCCATCTGTTAAAAACTCATTCATATCAACATAAGAAGCTCAAGGTGAACATAAAACTTTCTAAAATATTTGTTCACATACATGCTCTCAATCAAGTATTAAGAACCATCAGCACTTCTTCAAATAAACAACAACAACAACAACAATAATAATAATAATCAGAAAACTTCATGAAATGCATTATTTTTCACATATGCAACCACAATAAAATTATGGTGAATAACAAACTCTTGTTTTGAAAGAAAACTAAACAAATAAAAAATACCGTTAAGCGTGACAAAGAAAATGATGCACTCATTCCCGCCAACGTTATGAATCATGAATAAAGATAAACCAAAGATCAATGGTTCTGGCTTTAACACGAGAGTTTCCAAAAAGAGGCAAAAGAACTTAAAGAATATAGCTTGAACAGCAAAGCATTATAAATCAAATTAACCAGAAAAGCAAGCAAAAATTGAAAAATTCCACTCTACCTGCTCTTTCATCTTGTCTTGAAAAGTAGATGGCAGCATGTTAGGGAAAAGTTTCAAGAAAACAGGCAGAAGAAATTCCATGAATGGAACTATGATAAAAACTGCAAATGGAACTAGCCTAAAGATATCGGCAGTAGTTCGAGTCAGTTGTTGCCTCTCCCTTCTAGATAAACTTCTGCCACCAGCCAGCTTTAGCAGCAATCTTGAGCTGATCCTCACATCAGCCCAAAGTAGCTTAAAACCCAACCAGTAGTGCTGCAAAGTAGAGCGGATTTCATGTTTCCAATGAACAAGTTTCTTTGCCCAATCCTCCCTGTAAAAACAATAGAATAAAAAATATGCAGTAGATCAAAAATCAATATGAATCATGTTAATTGCGTAATTTATATTATTGAAAAAAAAATAAAAGGATAAAGTTTTACCAGCTCATTGAAGCTACAGCTCTTAAAGCAGGACCAATCCCAAGAACTGCGGCCCATACTCTTTGCAAAATGGATTTGGCAACCTTCTGAGAATCTTGCAAGCGTTTAGCTTTGGCTTTGGATTTAGCAGTACTCAAACCTTCAACAGCTTGATCACATTCTTCCGCAGATGCTTCCTTTCTCTTTTTTGCAACCAATTCTTCATTTCCCTCATCACCACTACCGGGTTCAGGTTGTCTAGCAGTAGCTGTTGAGGCATGCCGAACAGAATATGACATCAATCTGACACTCGATGGAGAATTGAGTTGGAATCTTCCACATCCAGGACTCAAAACTGAGATTCCCTGAGATTTATAACTAAAGTATCCTGATCCTGAAAAACCCAGTAAACCCTGTTCCGCAACTGAATTTACATCCGGTTTCTTTGGATGATTAATATCTTCAGATGGATGGTCCACACTGGATATATAACCACGTGATTCCAACTTCTGAGTTGGATGGCCAAGAAACTGGAAGGTCTGGACAGGGCATAACGACGCATTCAGGTAATTGGAAACAAATCTTCTCCTTCTTAAAATTGCTCTAGAAGCCATTGTCGATTGTTTTTCTTTTCAACAGGACATTCAACTTTCTCGAACAACCACTCAATTAACCTGGTTGAGATAACATTTCAAATAAAGAACAACATACCTACACAGAGGATGAACAATAAACAAATTTTTGGTATACATAGACAGTATTATTTCATCACGATATGCTACAAAGGCCAACAACATCGTAAAACAAAAAACTTAAGAATAATGTCAATATCCAAAAGAAAATTATAATTAATCCTTGAATCGCATCGCATCAATCAAGGAGTCAAGATTAGGAGTTGCTCAAGTAAAAATAGACTTCTTATTCTGTTCAAGGCTGATAATTAAAAAATAAAGGACAAGTAACTAAAAAGTCAAAAATTGTTATAGAGGAAAAATCTAAACTCTCTTTTTTTATATAAAAAATAAAATAACAAAAGAAGAAGAAGAAAGAATTACTAACAGTTCATAAAAATTTCTTTAAAAAAATTCATGAACAGCTCAGAATACTACATAAGTTTATTATCACAAAATAAAAAAAAATAGATTAGTCGGTAATCATTTCATCGACTATTTTCTCATATCACTTCAGTTCTCTTTTCGCATCAAGGAAAACAATCCAAACAACAACGGGAAATATAGATAACGATAACATATATCCGATATTCATAACTCATCACGGATTCTACTAAAATCACTAAACATTACAATAATAAACTTGGAAGCGGCAAAATTCAACAAGAAGAAGAAACAAATGAACTGCTGATAAAAAGACGTTTTACTTACAGTTTTCATGCGAGAGATAAGATTATAATATTTCGGATCAATCACATGAAGGAAATTAAGAGCTTAAATGCAAGAAAAAGGAAAATAAAACAAGGCACGGGAACTATATGCGGGAAAATATTGGAGGGTTTAAGAGGGGGATGGCTATAGTTAAAAATTAGTCTGCAACGCCGGTGTATTTAAGGAGAGTGTGAACCGTCGATCTGTTTGACTATTTTATCTTGACTGGATGGCTGCTGCTTTTGACCCGTATTGTTGTTTTTGGCATTGGTAAGTGGGAAAAAGAATATAGAAATATTTTAAACAGATCACTGTGAAAATTAAGAAAAAAATAAAAATACATTAACATAATTATTGTTTAAATTTATTTATATTTTTATTAATACGAGGTAGTTACACAATAATATATTTTTAAAAGACTTTCAATCACTTAATAATGAACGTTCAATCATCCTTACAGACATCATACTCAAATACGAGATATTTACAAATAATAATAATTTCTTTAACTACTAAATTGTTCAATTTGTACAATTATGAAATATTTAAATAATAAACAATTCCTTTTTATAGGTAAAACGTATCAAATTTTATCCATCTAATTAAAGTAAAACATTTGTTGTTAAAAAAAGTACACAAATTTTTAACATAATATTTTTCCATCTAATTAAACCTTTGAAAACATAATATTTTTATACAATAAGATAAAGATGGTTTTATTAAGATTTCAACCCTGTACTTAGAATATCAACACCCACTTCTCTAACATATAATCTATCTATTTTTTATTGTGATGAAAGATACTAACAATATCAATGAGTAAATAAATTCATTTAGCAAGATAAAATATAAATTGTTGGATAAATTTATCTAATAAAAGAATATCAATTATTAGAAAAATTCACTTATAACTTGTTATTTTGAATCAAAATTTTATTTCATTTACGGTCTTTAAATACCACATTGATAATCAACGGGTTGGTTTAAGTGGTAAATGATTTGATATTGCTTAAGCATGTCTCGAGTTCGAATCATTGTGTATGTAAAAAAATCCCACCGGTAGACTCACCTACCACAGTCAGGTGTGTGACTCAGGTCGGTTCAAATTAGTTAAGACAAAACCTTGAGAAACAGAAGGCCAACAAAAAAAAATACCACATTGATAAAGTACACCATATGATCATTAATTGAGGATTCTAATATGACATCAATATTTTAATTTTGTTAATCAAACTATTTAACTATTTAAATTATGTTAATGAAGTCACATATCGTTAACATTTTATAAAGTACTAGATGTGTCAGTTAACAAATATAATTATACATTTAACCCTCTCAGTTGGTAGAGCACAAGGCTCTTAACCTTGTGGTCGTGGGATCGAGTCCCACTGAGGGCAATTCATAACGGAGGTCTTTCACGGAAGCTGCTCTTAACCTGGCGTTGGGGGCAGCTACTACCCTACCTCCCCCTTATCCCATTACCTATGGGAATAGGGTTAGCTAATTTAACCCTCATTATTTACACATTCTTTCGAATTGAAAGGTGTTCCGACGGGTTTGAAACGAAGGAAAGAAAGAGCAATAGAGAAATAGTTTAGTGATCTTTTCAATTGGAAAAACTATCGAATGACAAAATAAACGAAAATGAAAGGAGTAACAAATACAACTTTTTAAAAAACTTTTAATGGATCGTATCAATTGTCATTAATGATTTAATGATCCAATTATCAAAATGAAACTTTCTTAACGACGATGACTCTAATGAAATATTTTTTATTTTAAAGACTAAAGTGAAAGCATCCTAAAAGTCAGTGACTATTACCGTAGTTTCCCAAAGTAACTTTTTAGAAAAATTAATGATTAATAATAATATATAATTATCATATTATTTATAAATTATAAATTAATTAAAGCTTATAAAAATTATCTCTTTTTCAAACTATTAATTAATTTTTAATATTTATTTTTAATATTTTATTTTCTCAAATACCCCTACAAACGACATTCGTAAACTTAAAACATATAAGGATAACAACCATCATCTAACAACTGAAATTGTTTGATTTTTACAAATAATGTCTTTTTTAAAATTAATTCAATAGTAGTATAAAATTAGAAACTTATTAAATATAATCTTTATTCTTAAGTACTTGAAAATAATAATGCCTACTGTTAGGTGAAATGTTTCTTAAGTATATATCGTAGGCCCATGCATTGTGTATATTATAAATTAGGATAATCTACACCAGATACCACTAAACTTTAACTATTATATCGTTTATACCATTAAACTTTTAATTTTACCAATTATAGTACTAAACTTTGATTTTAGTTTCAATTATACGATTTAAAGGCCAGATCAAAACGACAGTCGTTTTGGTGAGTTGTTTACATTGGTAGTCAGTAACCATCAGCCACTTCATCGTGTCGTTAACGATTTAACAGTTCAGTTGTATAATTGAAACGAAAGTCAAAGTTCAGTGATATAATTGGTAAAATTGAAAGTTCAATGATATAAACGATACAACGCCTAAACTTCAATGGTATCTGATGTAGTTTACCCTACAAATTAAATATTTTTTTAAAAAAATACAAATAAGCATTATTTGCAAAATTCTAACTGAAAATCATAGTTAGCTATTGCATTGTTGAATAAAGATAAAATATAAAATAAATTATGGATTAGATAAGTATTTACACAAAAATTAAATTCTTTTACTTATAGTATTTAATAATTTTATAAATTTTATTCATTTATTTAATTTGGAAGAGAAATTGACAATATAATTTGAATTTTACTTTTTTCACCATGATAATATTACCTAAACAAGTGATATTTTTTTTTTAAATTCTACAACGCTCATCGAGCGTAGATGAGCACGATTAACGATGAACATCATTAAATTAATTTATAAAACATTAAATTAAAAATTACTAAACATGTAATTATAAATTAGTTAAAAATTTAAATGTAATTTAATTAAAATACAATATTTATAAAACATTAATTTTTATAATCTTATTTTAACTATAATTATATCAAATATTAATTTGAGAAATTTATAAACCCTAATTTATTCTCACAGCTTTGAAGTCACTACTGTCGTTACCACCTCTGTCGCGCCACTGCTATCGCCAGCATCATCTTGTGCCGTCGATTTAATATTCATCGTTCGTTGGTGGTGAAAGATGATATCGGTGGCGACGATGATGACAGTGGCGACGATGATGACAGTGGCGGCAATGACGACAATGGTGACAACGATGACGAAGGTAGCGAGGACGACAATAGTGGTGGTTTATAAATTTCCTAAATGAATATGTGATATAATTATAATTAAAATAAGATTATAAAACTAACGTTTTATAAATATTGTATTTTAATAAAATTACATTTAGATTTTTAACTAATTTATAATTATACGTTTAATACTTTATAATTTAACGTTCAATAAATTCACTTAATAGTGATCATCATTAACGGTGTTTATCCGTGCTCGTCAAGTTTAATAGGATCATCTTGTTTTTTTTTTCCATTAATTTAACTTGAGACGCATCAGTTCCATTTTTTTTTAAAAAAAGGCCAGATTTGAAAGCATTATAAAAGCAACTCAAACATTTAATTTTCAAAACTAAAACTACAATTTTATTGTCAAGGCCATAATAAGTACATTAATTATCTCAATTTGTAATTTTTCACAGGATCTGTTCCAGCTCCTGGACACACAGAAAAAATGAAAATCAGTTTCTGTCTGCTTCTAATAATTTAAACTGGATTTTATACGTAACAATATTTAATACGATGAAGCTTCAAACATCCGATATCAAATTCCCTCGAAATCTTCATCCGATTTTCTGTTTCCCCTACCCTTATTTCCTGCAAAGAATCCAATGTCAATCGTATCTGATTAGATTATGAAGGAAACTTCAGAATTATGGAATAACAGCATTTATCAAGGAATCTTTATCTATGGATCTAATGCTGTAAAAACTAAATGCGAGATTCCATTTTCTCAGTACAAGATATTTTTGTATCCTATGCAGGTCTACTCGGTCGTGGAAGTAAGAGCAAGATATTATCAGAAAATTCAGGTTATGTCCTGATTTTGAAACAAACTCCCTCTTTGGTAAAACGAGACGCCAACAAGTTTTCTCCATTCAACCCTTGCTTGTTAACTAGGCGTGTGTGAATGTGTGCATCAAAATTAAACTTCTACGTAATAAATATATAATGTGTGTGCATGTTTGAATGAACTTGTCTATTGCAAATTGAACTTCTCATGTAGAAGATACTACTATAGGCACATGCATGGAAATGCTGTCTACAGATATTTACATGGCTTCAACTCCCACATAATGAAGTTACTCATACAAGTTCCAATCCACAATACCGAAACCAAACTGATTTCTACCTCCCTCCCCTAACTATTCTTGTACGATAAATAAAAATGGCATTGGAACTTGCTTCTGTAGTAAATAATCCTTTCACTGTACTAGCGACGAATGGATAACAATCAGAATTCAGACGGCATCTTAATCAGAAACCCAGCACAGAAACAGCCTTAAATATTTCAAGGGGCCAAAGATAAATTGAAGCTCAAAATAGAAGCCTTAGCAGTAAACCTTGGGCATGATCATGATATGACGAGGAATTCTAACAACATTTCATTCACATGTAACATATAAAAACTGTCCTAGAGTGAAAATTGGTAACAAAAGCATACCATGGAAGCTTGAAAGCGTCTTTCCACCGCCCATGTTTTGAGCAGTTGGCAACTATTTTGTCTAATCGTACAATGATCTCTGAAAAAGTCGGTCTAACAACAGGTTCTTTAGCCCAACATTCTTCAATTAACCTGTTCATACATTATAATGTAGTAAAGCTTCAAGTATTTTTATGTGCATATTGCTGTGCAAGATAAGGCTAAGGAAGCACTGTGCTTCTTTCTTCTGAAAAGAAAGACGTAAACGCAAACCGAGTTTTTTCTTTTCAATTAAAAGTGTAAGAAACATAAAACAACCTATACAAACATACACAGCCATGAATTCGATAACCTAACTTGAGGTCAAAAAACACATTTTCATCTCAAAGCCCAAACTTACTCTTTTAAATCTGGAGGATAACTTTTTTGATTTTGACTTGAATGATGGTCTTCTCTCTTCCAAACACATCAATCTCAAAATCTCGTCAGCAGGTTTGGGATGAAAAGGCACTACTCCTTCGATCATCTAAATTCATACAAGAACAAAACAGAAAAAGTGGTTAATACCGATTATTGAACAAAAAAGATGCTTTAATTGTCTGAACAAACTTCCCTCAACCCCCGAGCAAAATTCCCCACCTTTACTACTCATTCTCATAAATCTCACTCAAACTCGCACACACGCAGAAAGAATTACAGCAGAAATTATCACAATGTGGGAAGCAGGTGAGCATCCATTCTTTGTAAAAAAAAGAAAATCACATTCATTATTTGCAAGATGTCCGCAAGAAACAAGGAATGAAACTATTGGAGGCAGTTGAACTGCCTTTAGTCAGAATGGAACTTTCATGTGTGTCGGTTGATAACAGACTTTTGAAAAACCATGTACCTCGTATAGAATGACACCAAAGGAATATGAATCAACACTTCGATCCAATACCAAATTTTTATAAAGCTCAGGTGCCGCGTATACATCTGTAATCAGAAAAACCAAATTATTAGTCATGTATCCTACTTATACACATCCAAAGAAAACATTTTCTTTTTTTTCTTTTTCTTTTCTTCTTTTTTCACAAACGTACTTTTTGGATCAAAATGTTCATTTGGATATGCTAATTTTGCCTTGTCAGGTGCTATTCTTGTCAATCTCAACAAACCAAATCCAGATACCTTCAAATGACCTCCATTATCCATCAAAATGTTTCTGGAACCTTACCAAATTTCCATTATTAAAGAACAGTATATCACAATGAGTACAATAAAGAATTATCACTTGCCATTTCTGCAAGCATTATGTCAACTTCTGCGGTGGTTGCCTTACTTTGTCCTTAGATTGCAGTGAATAATTGGCTCTGGTTTACACTCATGAAGGTAATTCATTCCCCTGATATCAAGAAAATAACAGTCAATAAAGTGAATAACCAGGAGAAATAAAATACTAGAAGCAGTTCCATGCACTATTTAATGAAGGATATTAAAGGATAGAAGAACAAGAAGCATATTCAGAACATTAACATCCGAGCTTAGCTTAGGAGAAAAATAGGACTAATTGTGATTGAACTGACAATAATAAAAAATATTCTTGAAGTATAATTCAAAGAAAGAGCATGCCTGGCAACGTCAAGAGCAAATCTTAAGACTTTGGATGGTGATAGACGCCCTTTCTTTTGAAGGTAGCTTCCCAAGTCACCCTAAAATAAGAACATCACTGAGTAAAACACTAAATACTTTCTCTACACAAAGCAAACTAAGTTGATGGTACAATATCTTGGCGTAGAACACATTTCAATAACCAAATAAAGAACAATACCGGAAAAGCTTAAAGTACACACCACTGCAAGGATGCGTAAAACATATAAAAAGCTATAGTGTAGAAATGCAGTACAAAGAAAACAAAGTTGAACCAATAAATAACTGAAGATGGTTGAGGCTAAATTCATTAATTAGGGAGCCACTCTAGGCAATGGATAAGTCGCTACTCAATTCTTCATTTCACCACACAGGCAATATACATTGATCTTGTTTACAAAATGCACATTCATCCTAATCTTTTCCACTACCTAGTGTCAATTGTTCTGTTTAAGCATTTTAAATTCCGACACCACCTAAACCACGCAGGAGAAAACTTTTAGGCCTATGGGGAAACCTTAATTGTTTAGTCATCTCACTTTTCCTTTCTATATAAATGGCCGTGTCTCTCTTCAATTAATATTTCCCGCAGAAGCATGCACAAATAGGATAAAATAGACAAATTTAACAGAACATAAATACAAGCAAGATAGTCAAGGGGCAAGCTGCATGAAGAAGAAGAGCTTTTTTTTGGGGGGGGGGGGGGAGATGCTTACTTTTGTAGGATACTCAGAAACAATCATCATGGGGAAATTTTGTGTAACAGCTCCGACAAATTGAACCACGTTAGGATGTCAAACTTTTTCTAGCAGAGTTAGCTCATACTTGAAATCATTTCTGTTAAAGACTACACACACACTCATATAAATATTTATGGTTGTATTAATATCCGCAAGAAAATTGGTAAAAAAAAATCTTAACATCCTTTAAAGATAATTAGAAAAATCATACAGTTCTCAGAAAACAAGATGTGCTAATCTCCGTAGAAGTTGAGACAGCAAAATCATCTACTTAACCATGTGCCTCAAAATTTGTACTGAATGCATTTAGTACAGCTGGTGCCATTATACCAGATAAAAATGATTGAAGGAACTCAGAGGCATATTCCTTAATTGAACTAAAAGAGGAAAGTGATATGAATGAATGAAAGTGCATAATTGGTAAAAAGTACATCAAAATTTTCACACCAATCAGTCTAGTACCCAGTGGCAGTACAAGGCTGTTAGAAAGTTGCTTTACAACAGCTTTGTACAGTATTAATTCTATCAGAACTAGAGCTATATTAGGCTATTGCTGCTCCCAATAAATATCACTTAGTCTCTTCTTGTTGGAATTTAGACCGTATAACTTATTTGCTGAAAGAAAAACAGAAAACACACTTGTTTCTTACCCAATTCCTGAGCTATATGCATGTTGGAAATCATGCAATTTCTCTAGTCAACCTTTTGAAACATTCATATACAAACATATTTGCATGGCCCATAAAAACAAGCATAAAAGTGGCAAAAAAGGATATGTGTAATTCTGGATATAAACAGGATAAGAAACACACAAATTTATTGCTGCATAGATATCTAAATAAGAACCAGCACGCAGCATGACGCATGAGGGGCACTGAATACCAAGAAAGTGTACATTGCAAAGTAATGTGCACAGTAATGTCAATGTAAACAACATATGTATGTTGATTCACATAAGTCAAACACATCAAAAGAAAACTAATTGCATACATGATCTCAGTATCTGAATAGCTATTCGTGTCTAGTATCTTTACAGCAACCTTCGTGCCATTCCATTTTGCAACTTGATATGATCCCTACCAAGTGATTTATGAATGTTAACAATCTATCAATATATATATATATTCTTTGTTCTTTTTATATTCTTACACACACACATGTACATATGTGTGTGTGTGTGTAAGAATATAAAAAGAACAAAGAGCATCTCATAGATCTTCTAAACTTTGAAGCTATGATAAATACAATTCATCAAGCTGCAAGCCTGCAAATCCGTACAGTGTGCATCAAGCCCAGAGACAAGAATTGTGGCTGCCTAAAAGTCGGTCCGTCACAGTTACAACAAAGGTTTGTTCAAAGGAGCAACAGTTTGGTGAAAACTTGAGGGAGATAATGGAGAGTGAAATACATTTCTTCATGTAAAATTATGAAGAAATTCAACTATTTTATATATGATTTTAAAGTTCCAAGCTGTATCGTGAAATTAAAGAGAAACCTCAATCTTGAGTCCGTCTTGGCAATCTAAAATGGATTGCCACCAAGAATATAAGATAACAGATTGTTTTAACAAATTATGAAAATGCAGAGACTATAAGAAAAAATTGAATGCATGTGACATCCATATAATGTCAAAAAACCACTATCGACCTTAAAAGCAATTAAGAAAAATGCTCACTAATCTAGCAAGAAGCATAATGCCTCTTGAAAATGAAAGTGAACAGAAAACAGATCCAAATCAAGCAAAAGAAGCTTAGTCTAATCCTTTCCCAGTAGATTACATGAAACATAAGATATTATCAGCAGATCAACCTGATCCCCTTTCACATTGAACCATACATGAATTTCCAAAAGAATCATTGAATCAATGTAGTAAAAATAAGTTAAGAGAACCATACCTTTGTTATACCATCAGACTTCCGAACTTGAAGCTCCAGGGGATTAAGCTCGTACTCTGGAACCTCTCGAGGATTAGAAACTGTCATTGGTGTATTCCTGATTTTCTAATATCATAGCATAGATGTAAGTATCAATCATCATTCATGCATGAATTGCAATCATAGGCAGAAATGACATTTAGATTGAAGAGGAAAGTTTAATGTCATACAGGAACTTTGGCCCCACGGGCCTTCAAAATATTGTAGACCTCCATGTTTCCGTAGTACTTGGCATCCGCAGCTGCCTGTCCATACAAAAAAAAATTTACTAGCATGCTCAATAGCATTCACATCATCATAAATCAAACTGCATTTGATACGTAATATGTCATATGCAGTATCATCAAGGAAGTTAAATTAGAACTAGAATTCTAGGCTGACATTAAATCTCAAACTTAAGCGCTTTTATCTGCCTCTTTTTTCTCCCTAAAGTATTCATCTTAGTTTTCCAAATCCAAGCAGCAGATAATTTTTCCAACTTGCACAAAATCATTGAATTTCCTATTTCAAAACACATAAATTTTATTAACAAAACCAAATAACATAAATGAATTATATTAAAATTGAAACTCCAAATAAGTCTTATTCCCCGTCATTCGATTTTGAACAACTAAAGGAAGGAACAAGAGAAAAGGAATAGAAGAAGAAGAAGAGTACCGTGCTACCCCAACGATCACGGGCATCAATATTAGCCTTCCTAACAAGAAGAAGCTTAACAACCTCAACATGGCCTTCACAAGAAGCGATGTGCAAAGCAGTACGGCCATCCAAATCAATACTATTAACGTCAACGCCTTCATTCAACAAATCCTCCACTCCTTTGACGTCCCCTCTACACGCCATGAACAGCAGCTGCATGGTCGTGTCAAGGTTCACCGGCACCGCCATCTCATCATGGACGGGACTCCGCCTGATTGGGTCGAGCGACGATTGCCGCCCGAAGCTGAACCTTTGGTTGTTCTTCCGAGGGTCGAGTGATGCCTGCCGCGTGAACTGCCGGTTGAAACTCTGTTTTAACGACCCGGTAGAAAACTGGCGGGAGATTCCCCGATTTAGCTGATCTGCTAAGTTTGCCATGGTCTTTTCGTATGATAAAACAAAAGGGTAATACAGAAATGAAGTGCAAAATTTCGGAACAGCAAGTAACTCAGATAATAATCATCAGAACAGCGACATTGTAAAGGGAGATTCTGGGTTCGTACGATAATTGGGAGAAAAAGAGGAAGACAGTTTAAAGCCAAAAGCCTGAAACAGGAGATGATGAAAGGCTATAATAGATTATTTGAGATCCGAGCGAGGCGCAGAGGAACAATTAAAATAGAAAAATGAAACCTGGTGGAATTTGGCTTTTGGTGTTGAACAACAAAGGCCTTGTTTTTTCAGTCACTCTGGTTTACATTTTTCGACCGACGAAATCAGCGAAAATGGCGTTCCTCGAAATATTAATTTATTGGTAAACTTAGTCAGTTAACAATTATCGAGATTCCATTCTTATCACCCCAATTATTATTTTTAATTTATTTTAATCGTCTATTGTTAAAAAATTAATGAAAATATTGATATGATATTATAAAATAATTTAGTATTATTATTAAAATAATATCAAATCAATAATTTTATTTATTTTTAATTATAAATAATTAAAAAAAATACAATTTTACGTATATTTAAAAAATAATTGAATCAAAATAAAATCTTGAAAATCATTCAACGATCAATGCAAGCGTATTTGAAGATAGGTCCATATTAATTTTGAAATATATTTTTTTCGGTTAATTATTTTATTTATAATATTCATCCTAAATTTTATTTTTGAAATAATTTTTATTTAGGGGAGAAAAAGAAAATTTTACTAGTGATGGGTATTAACACAACAATTTAAAAGATAAGAGAGAAAAGATATAAACCGAAATTTTTATTCATTAACTCTAAAAATAATTACTTATTCTTTATTTTAAATCATACATAACTTTACATTTTGGTTATATTTTTATCACTCGTCTTTAAAAAAATTAGCGGTTATATTAATGTGTCATCATAAGATAATGTCATATCATGATAAAAATAATTTAAAAATATCATGTTAGCATCATTGTTAATTTTTTAACAACATATAACTAAAACAGAATTGAAACGTAATGTTTGGTCAACTCGATCGGAACCAAGAATTATACATCCAAATCCGACACGACCCGAAAAATATACACCCTCCACAAGAATCGAATCCGACCTGAAATATTGAGATAAAATCTGAACCCGATCTGATGCAACTCAGAATAATTTATTTATTAAAAATATTGTTTTATTAAATAAAATAGGAATTTAATTGAAAAAAATATATGAAGGGTATTATTGTATTTATCCCTAAATATAAAAGTAAAATTATATGTTTTTCTTGGGTCGGATATTTTTCACCCTAAACCCGAACTTGATCCGACCCAAATACAAATTCTAAAAAATCAACCCGATCCAAACCCGAAATTTAATAAAAAATTCAGATCCGATTAGGCATATTAGATCAATACCCATCGAATTCGAGTCTCATGCCCAACCATATTCCACTTTGGCATTAAGTCTATTTTCGTGATATTTGTTTTACTGATATTGTAGCATTTTGTTATCTGAGTTTATGTTGCAACATGTGATCTGTATATTTGATTGTGATCCATGTTATTCTATTCCACATTGGTTGTGATGCCTTCTTTCTCTGTCTTAGCATGATGGTTGGCGTTTGCGACTTCTTCCTACTCGTGGACTACCTCCTTCAACACATTACATGCACGATTTGCAGTTCTTTGTCGATTCTTGCAAATGGTAACAAATTTTTTGAAACATTTTTGATGTCTATTCACGCCAACATACGAGTTCGATGTATCTGTATTATCAATGTTGCTGCATATGTCTTAATATATTAGGCTTCCGCTACCGTTTCATTGTTGAATTTTACCTATAATTGTCCTAACTTGACTCGAATATTGTTCTTATTGACATCATTTCGATAATTTTGAATGTGATATCTATTTTCATTATTTTTGGATTGGCATCTTTTTGTGTCACATAAATCTAATATATAATAATTTTTGCAAGAAGTGCTTTTTGTTGATGTGACAAAACCGGTCATAACTCTTAAAGTAGAGCTGAAATGGAAAAAATGAGGTAAAAAAAAAATTTGCTATATTTTCCAAAAATAATTACGTGCAATGCATGTCAAAGATATGTAATTGTACAAGTTTTAACACGAGCCAAGTAACAACGTGTATATTACACGTTCAATCACTTACTAAATTAATATTTAAAGATTAAATTTAAACACTTAAAAATATATATATTTAAATAATGTGAGATTTAAAATTTTTATAAACTTATCAAATTCTATATTATTTAAATATGTGAATTCTCAATTGTTTAAATATGATATTTTAAACCTACATTTATTGTATATATATTTAACACGTACGGTGTGTATCTATTTTTCTAATATAAATTCATATGATTTCTTTTTATATTTTTAACCCATATTTCTTTCACTTTCATTTCAGTTTGTGGTGAAATATTTAATAGATAAAATCAAAGGATGCTGACAATTCATAGAAGAGATTAAAACACATCTGACATCCCACTGACAAACGATAGAACATACGATGTCATTCTTTTTAAAATCGATGAATTTAGACTTGATTTAATTTGATAAGATAGGTCGGATCGAGTTGAATTTTATCTAAGGATAAAGTTAGATTCGGTTAGAGAGTGAAATTGTTTATCTGACCCTACCAATAATATAATTTTTATATAAATTTATGAATAATTATTATAATGTTCTTTTTTATAATTTTTTAATTATGTTCTTATTTTATATAAGGTCGGTCACATTAGATTTGTACTCTAAAAATTTGAGTTAAATCAAATTTGGATGGAATAAATATACTTCTTAGTTCGGGTCAAGTCGAATTAAATAAATTATATATATTTTTAAAATCAATTAGATTCTAGTGAAATGTATATATATTTGATTAAATTGACAAACATTTTGATATAACTCGATCCGTTGTCATCTCTAATAAAAAACCACATATCAAACCAACCATCCAATTTATTAGGCATATCTTTACTAACATAAAATTCTGTTCGAATTTTAAACACAGGTTACCATTTATTGAAGAAAAAAGTGAAATCTAATATGAAAAATGTTAAATAAATATTTTTTAGTCGGAAGGAGAGACGCAAAAAGAGACAGAATGGCTGTTTGGAATAAAACACAGTTAAAATGTGAGGGTAAAATGAATTCCAAATGGTCCCTACATTAATAAAATTTAATTTCGCATAAACCGAGGGTCAACCAAACAATGATTTGGTGTACTCATTGAATATAGCTTAAATGCATTGACTGTCCTGTACAACAAAAACAGGGAGTAGTATTATTGGTAGGCCCGTAAGATTGGTCGAATTTAAATATTATTGGGTTTATTTCATTCTAAACATTTAAAAATAAATTTGATTTATTTGAAATTTTATGAATTTAGAATTGTTAAGTTCGATTCAATTTAAAATCTTAACAAGTTAAATCGAATAAGGTTCAACTCAAGTAATAATTTACGAATAACTCGTTAATTTTTTATATAATTTTCAAGACATTACTTGTCTTACTTTTAAGATTGTTTATGTACTATTTTTTAAGAATGATTATAATATATTAGTTTTTAGTGTTGTGGACTGTTACTATGGTTATAATATATTTGTTATGCAAATAGAAGCCGACAATTTTACTAAAATAATAAAGTTCAACTTTGCAATAAACATATATTCAGAACATATTATTATAACCATTAACACAAAAAATTAATCATTTGATATCACATAAGGGTCATACAAAGAAAACATTAAAAATGCATCTAAAAATTTAAATAAAAAATAGATACAATAAATCGAATTGTATTAATAATCATACCATAACAGATAATCAAATTATTAAAAGACTGTCAATAATTACAAATCAAAATCAAACACGAATCAAACAATTTTCAAATCGAATTAAACATTTTCCAACTCGTTGTTTTAACTCACTCCATAAGCACCCCTATCCACATCCACGGAAAACAAATTCCCGCACCCATATACTCGTTTTGAATCCTTATTTGACATGGTCAAAGGAATTGCGGAGTCAAAAATCAAATCCGTAAACAGGACAATAATAAATTTACCAAACCAGCCCATGTCACAGTAAGTACAACTCAGTTCATCTGCACCATTCTTTCTTGGAATATTAGAATCATTTCAACTCTAAATTGTGGAATTAGCTTCAAAAATTCCAACACGCATCAATATTAGAAAACACCAAATCAGTAGCCAATCAACGGCGAATCCCTCTCCTATAGCCACCGCACGCTAAATTTAGCGAGGAGAAACTCCATCGTCACCATCAATTCACGCCAAACCACAACATCATCAGATAATTATTTTTTAAGTTAGTTTACCAATCTGTTTGGGGGGAAATAAAAAAGAAAGGAGTTATTTCTTGTCATTTTCTTTTGTTTTCTCTCTGTTGGTTTTTGGCAAAAGTCCCACATTGGTTGTGTATAAGGAGGAGGGGAAATTCTTTTGTTATAAATAAAGCCCTCCTCCTCCTTAGTTAATTATCCCACAAATATAAGCCTTCTTCTATTTTAAAGGCTATTTGTATTCTTTCTCTCTTTGTAATATTTCCTCTATTAGTGAAATATTTTGGTGTTCTCTTTTATGTCTATTTAATAGCTATTGTCGGGTATAGTTGTTGTCAATTATTGTCCTATTAAAAATTACTTGTCTTGGTAGTTCTGTCTAAGGAAAGTGGGTTTTAAGAGGGACCATTGTGACCCCTCCTCTTTCCTGGGAATCTACCTTGGGGTGATTTTTAGTACAATCGTTTTCACACTAGTCACCTAGATAATAGTTTTCACGGTGAATCTGTTATTGGTGGAAATTAACCCGAATTTCACAACAATTGGTATCAGCGCTCTTGGTTTATTTTAGTATGCTCTGTGGTTGCGGCTTAGGCTGATCTTCCACGTCAGAAAAATTTCCTTGGGATAATTGACATTCTGCATTGGCAGCTATTAAATAGAATTTGTAGCAGAAATGGCAGACGCTTCTTCATCTTCAATTTTGGCAAGAAATGCTGTGACAAATGTTAGATTTGCAGTGGAGATTTTTGATGGCACCGGTCATTTCGGCATGTGGCAAAGCGAGGTTCTAGATGCCCTATTTCAGCAGGGTCTAGACATTGCTATTGAAGGAGAGAAACCAGATGATGTTGAGGAGAAAGAATGGAAGAGGATCAATAGAATGGCATGTGGTACTATTCGATCGTGTCTTTCTAGAGAGCAGAAGTATGCATTTTCTAAGGAAACTTCTGCAAGTAAATTGTGGAAGGCACTGAAGGAGAAATTTTTGAAGAAAAGCGGTCAGAACAAACTCTACATGAAAAAGAGACTGTTCCGCTTCAACTATGTACCAGGTACCACTATGAATGATCACATTACTAGCTTTAATCAGCTGGTGACTGATCTGATGAATATGGACGTGACTTTTGAAGACGAAGATCTGGCTCTGATGTTGATGGGATCACTTCCTGATGAGTTTGAGTATCTTGAAACTACTCTACTTCATGGGAAGGTTGATGTGTCTCTCAGTGAAGTAACTGCTGCCTTGTATAGTTATGAATTGAGAAAGAAAGACAAACAAGAAAACACAAGTGTCGAAGCAGAAGCTCTTGTTGTTAGAGGCCGTTCCAAGAGTCAGAATAAAGGAAGCAGAGGGAGATCGAAGTCAAAGTCCAGATTGAGCAAAGATGAATGTGCTTTTGTCGAGAAAAAGGGCACTGGAAGAAAGAATGTCCCAAGCTAAAGAATAAAGGCAAACCTGAAAGGGGAAGGCTGTCTCAGAATCAAATGTGGTCGAGTATGATGATGGAGATTCAGATTTCGCATTCGCTGCTACGCCATCAACCAGCTGTTCCAGTTCATGGCTGTTAGATTCAGCTTGTAGCCACCATATGACCCCCAATAGAGAATGGTTCTTTGATTTTAAAGAACTAAAAGGTGGAATTGTCTACACAGCAAATAATTCCCCTCTTGACACACTTGGGATTGGTTCAATTCGCTTGAGGAATCAGGATGGATCAATCAGAACCTTAACAGGTGTCCATTATGTACCAGATTTAATGAGAAATCTCATCTCTGTGGGAACCTTAGAGTCAAAAGGTTTAGAAGTGAGGGCAAAAGATGGGATATGAGGATTATCTCTGGTGCACTGGTGATAATGAAGGGAATCCGAAAAAGAAACAATGTGTATTACTTTCTGGGTAGTACAATTGTTGGGACAGCAGCAGTGGCAGCTTCTACTGATGAACAGGAGTCAGAAGCAACCAGGTTATGGCATATGCGCTTGGGGCATGTTGGTGAAAATCCTTGAAATACTGATAGATCAAGGATTATTGAAGGGTGCTCGGGCTTGCAAATTAGCTTTTTGTGAGCATTGCATCAAAGGGAAGAAGACGAGGGTGAAATTTGGAACAGCAATCCATGATACTAAAGGTATTTTGGATTATGTTCATTCAGATGTATGGGGGCCTTCCAAGACAACTTCATTGGGAGGAACACACTATTATGTCACCTTTGTTGATGATTTTTCCCGGAGAGTTTGGGTGTATCCAATGAAGACAAAGGATGAGGTGCTAGGATTTTTCCTTAAATGGAAAAAATGATGGAGACTCAAACAGGCAGAAAAATCAAACGTCTCCGTACAGACAATGGTGGAGAGTACAAAAATGATCCATTTCTGAAAGTCTGTGAAGAGGAAGGTATTGTTAGGCACTTCACTGTCAGAGGTACACCACAACAGAATGGAGTGGCAGAGCGTATGAACCGGACATAGTGGAGAAGGTTCGGTGTATGTTGTCTAATGCTGGGTTAGGCAAAGAATTTTGGGCTGAGGCTTTGGTCTATGCTTGTCACCTTGTCACCGCTTACCATCGACTGCTATTGGTGGTAAAACACCATTAGAGAAATGGTTTGGAGTACCTGCTACAGATTATGATTCCTTACATGTGTTTGGTTCCACTGCATACTACCATGTTAAGGAGTCAAAGCTGGATCCAAGAGCAAAGAAGGCGATTTTTATGGGGATCACCTCTGGTGTGAAAGGCTATCGTCTTTGGTGTCCAGAAACAAAGAAAATAATCTTCAGCAGGGATGTTACCTTTGATGAATCTACCATGTTGAGAAAGGTGACTTCAGAAAAATTGGAGCAGACAGATGGAACTCCCAAAAGGTGGAGTTTGAAGGAAGCAAATTTGTCCCAACCAGTAAAGAAATGATGTTGACTCTCCTATGGTAGAAGAAGAGTCAGATGAAGAAGAGGTTCAGACCCAAGAACCTCCACAGCAACATGAATCAATTGCACTCAGAAAGGGAAAGAGGACCATTAGACAACCTGCTCGTTATGCTGATATGGTCTCTTTGCATCACCAATTGCAATTGATGACGTTCCTGCCACTTTTAATGAAGCAGTTCAAAGTTCAGAACATAAAAAGTGGAGGATTGCCATGAATGAAGAAATGCAATCCCTTCAAAAGAATCAGACGTGGAAACTAGCTAGTCTTCCGAAGGGAAAGAAGGCAATTGGGTGCAAGTGGGTATATGCAAAGAAAGATGGATTTCCTGACAAGAATAACATCCGCTACAAAGCAAGATTGGTGGCTAAAGGCTACGCTCAAACGGAGGGAGTTGATTATAATGAAGTATTTTCTCCAGTTGTAAAACATTCCTCCATCAGAATTTTGTTGGCTTTGGTAGCGCAGTTGGATTTGGAACTAGTTCAGATGGATGTAAAAACTGCATTTTTACATGGAGACTTGGATGAGGAAATCTACATGACTCAGCCAGATGGATTCAAAGTTGCTGAAAAAGAAGAGATGGTGTGCAAATTAGAAAAATCGTTGTACGGATTGAAGCAATCTCCAAGGCAGTGGTACAAGCGATTTGACAAGTTTATGATAGGGCAGAAGTACACAAGAAGCAAATATGATCATTGTGTGTATTTACGTGAGCTAGAAGACGGATCCTATATATATCTTCTTCTTATGTTGATGATATGCTGATAGCTTCCAGGAGTCAGACAGAAATTGCGAAACTAAAGACTCAATTGAACAGGGAGTTTGAGATGAAGGATCTTGGTGAAGCGAAGAAGATTCTAGGCATGGAGATATCAAGGGATAAGAAATTGGGAGGCTTTGTTTGTCTCAGAAAGAATATCTGAGGAAGGTACTAAAACGTTTTGGCATAAATGAGATGTCAAACCAGTTAGTACACCTCTTGCTCCTCATTTCAAGCTCGGTGCATCCATGTCACCTAAGGATGATGCAGAACGGGAATACATGTCAAAGGTTCCGTATGCAAGCTGTTGGTAGCTTGATGTATGCAATGGTGTGTACGAGACCCGATATTTCACAGGCAATTGGGGTTGTGAGCAGGTATATGCATGATCCTGGAAAGGAGCATTGGCAAGCTGTGAAATGGATTCTGCGGTATATTCTAAACACCGTAGATGTTGGTTTGGTCTTTCAGCAGGACAAACAAGATGGTCAGTGTGTAGTTGGGTATTGTGATTCAGACTATGCAGGTGATTTGGACAAGCGTCGATCAACTACTGGTTATGTGTTTACATTTGCAAAGGCACCAGTCAGTTGGAAGTCCACCTTACAGTCAACAGTGGCTTTGTCTACTACAGAGGCAGAGTATATGGCAGTTACAGAGGCTGTGAAGGAGGCAATTTGGCTTCAAGGGTTGCTTGGTGAATTGGGAATAGAACAAAAGCACATCAAAGTGCACTGTGACAGTCAGAGTGCTATTCATTTAGCAAAGAACCAGGTTTACCATGCAAGGACGAAGCATATTGATGTTCGATATCACTTTGTACGAGAGATTCTAGAAGAAGGTGGAGTCATAATCCAGAAGATTCGGACCACTGAGAATCCTGCTGATATGTTGACAAAAGTGGTAACTGCGGTCAAGTTTAAACATTGTTTAGATTTGGTCAATATTGTTACAAATTAAAAGATTGTTTTTTAGAGATGTGTGTGGAATTTGCCAAGGTGGAGATTTGTTGGTTTTTGGCAAAAGTCCCACATTGGTTGTGTATAAGGAGGAGGGGAAATTCTTTTGTTATAAATAAAGCCCTCCTCCTCCTTAGTTAATTATCCCACAAATATAAGCCTTCTTCTATTTTAAAGGCTATTTGTATTCTTTCTCTCTTTGTAATATTTCCTCTATTAGTGAAATATTTTGGTGTTCTCTTTTATGTCTATTTAATAGCTATTGTCGGGTATAGTTGTTGTCAATTATTGTCCTATTAAAATTACTTGTCTTGGTAGTTCTGTCTAAGGAAAGTGGGTTTTAAGAGGGACCATTGTGACCCCTCCTCTTTCCTGGGAATCTACCTTGGGGTGATTTTTAGTACAATCGTTTTCACACTAGTCACCTAGATAATAGTTTTCACGGTGAATCTGTTATTGGTGGAAATTAACCCGAATTTCACAACACTCTCTCTCTTTCTTCATAGGAGACAAAATGGTTAAGTCTAATTTGTTTCTTAGTATGAGAAAGCGTTGAAACAAAAATTTCATGGCTGATAAGTTTGATCTCGTTCGAAACAAAAGAAGTGAACGGCAATTGAACTTGATCCAGAATACGTATATGATTGTCAATCCCGAACCAAATATTCTATAGATTTTCCTCATTGATTTTCTCTGAACAAGAGATTGATCGATATCCAATGACAGCTGCGATCGGAGAGGAGCTGCCACCGCCAGCGTCAGAAGCGACATCCCCAGCCAATTTCTATACGGCGGATAGTGATCCCATCGTGGTGATCGGTAAAAAGTTCATTGTCCCAAACCCAGTGGAACTCAAAATACAACAAACAGTATTTACAATTGCTGAAAATTACCTCGATATCGTTGACGATAATGGTAACCCTATTTTCAAGGTTAGGGATAAGTTGTTCAGCGTTCATAATCGTCGCGTTTTGTTTGACGCCGCTGGAATTCCTCTCGTTTCTCTCAGACAGAAGGTAAAATTTGCGTCCATTTTTTGCTTGAGAAAACTGTGATATTTGAAGTCAAATAAATGAATATTTATGATATGTATATAGTGTTGTTTGGTTAGATATCGAGTGTTCATAGGAGATGGAAAGTTTTCAGAGGAGAAAGCGAGGGAGCGGTTGATTTTCTTTTCAGTGTGAAGAAATCGTCTTTGATTCTTCGGAGGATGAAAACCAGGACGGCGACGTCGCTAGATATTTTCTTGGCATCCAATACGAGTGAATCACGCCCCGATTTCAAGATCATAGAGAACTGGTGTCGCAGTAACTGCACTGTTTTCCATGGAGATACCATCATTGCCGAGGTAATTGAATTAATAATCGCCGTGGTAATTGAATTAATAATCAACGTAAAGCCCTTTGAATTAATAAGATAATGATATAAATAAAATATACCAAGTGATGAAGTGATATATATATATACACGGATTAGGTCATCTAAACTAAAATCATTTAAAATAATAATTTGTATATCATCTAAAATAGTTATATTGACATGTATTACATAAATAATTAAACACATGTGAAATGTTATGTCATTAATATGTGTTGATTGTTAATTAATTAACGATTTATTTTAAGAATTTTTTGACAAAAAAATTAAAACATTAAGATCTAAAACACTAATAGAAAAATAATGATCAAAATGATTATTTTTGTAAACATAAAAGGTAAATATATCGTTTTGCCTAATTAAAATTCAATTGCTAAAATATAATATTAATTTCGATTCAACATTAAGACAAGATTATTTTTTTGACATTTATTAGTCTAGTCATTTCAGTTTTTAAATTTTTGTTATATATTCTTCTGAACTTTTAATTTTATTTTTTTTATTAATTTGATCCTAATATAATATAGCAGACAATTCTAAAAACTTATATAAACCATCTTATTACTTTTTAGAAAAAAATTGATGACACATGATAGAAAATAATAAAATACTTGTCCTCGATCTTTTAATAAGGATAAATTGTATTATTGTTCTCTCACATTTGGATCAATATATTAGAAAAATAAAATTTCAAAGGAAAATAGTATATATATTTTTTTAATTTTCATGTTTTTTATTATTTAATTCAATGATAACATAGAAAATAGTATATTATTAATTCGTCAAATATAAGTTTAATATTCAAAATTCACTATAAAAATATAAGTTAAATTGAAATTTTAGAGAAAAATCAATAGTTTCTAAGAATTCGGTAATTAACTTGTTCTCACTATTAAATCAATCTCATTAATTAAAGTATTTTTTGAATGATTGAATCATTTCTAATTTTTATATCCAGAAGATTAGAACTTCTATGTTATTACTATAAAGAATTATTATTAAGCATATTATTGACATGAATGCAGATGCACAAAAGTCAGAGTGTAAAAAGCCTGGTTATCAACGCAGATAATTATGAAATAACTGCATACCCTAATGTTGATTATGCATTCATCATTGCACTGGTGGTGATTCTTGATGAAATAAATCGCAATGGCGACGGCTGAATTTTAACCTCAAATCTTGATGTTGAAATTTTTTATAATTGGATGAGGGTAGATTTTAAATTGTGGTCAAAGATGTCAATATTGTTTAACCACGAGATAATGGATTAATGATGCTATTTGTCTTTTGTTTTTCAATCACGATGGATAATAAATACTTGAAAATAATCCATCACTCATTGGTGGACGTTAATGTAAACATTGTAATAAATTAAAATAAAATCATACTGAAAGACAATCATTATTTTATTTTTTACATGACATCTTGAAAATCATCTTCTTTTATTGTTTTCCCAAAAAAAAATCACCGTCTTCAACCTTCTGCTCGAACCCTCCTCTCTCTTTCAAAAGATTTCGAGACTCCAGAGCCATACGGAAAAACAACCATGAAACGACATTCTTGTTTGTATACTACTGTATTAATCTCGTTCAAATAGTTTTCTATCATATGCTACTGACTTATTTTATTTTTGTCTTCTGGTTTGTGGTTGAAATATCCTATGGTATCACTACCTACTATTTTTTGTTCTTCGATTCTCTAACATTGGATGTTTCTTTTATGTTCTTTTTTCATTATAAATTTGATGAAATCTCCATTGTCTGATTGATTCTTCAGTTTCCACGGCTTGGGAAACTGTTGATGATAGACTGTGGGGGTAATGGTGGCCGTATACAGAGAGTCGCAGCCGATTGCTTTTTAAGTAAGTTGAATATGATGAATCGTGTAAGAGAAGAAGAGAGACTGTTAAGGATGGTGACGGTTTAGTAGGGTTAGTTACAAGTTAATTATTTACTGTAACTAGACTGTTAAGCTTAGTAAGATTCTATAGATTTGTAGATGCATGTTTATAGGCTATAGCATTTATTGAAGTATGAATAAAATCCTTCTTCATTCTCAAATCTATCGTAATATGATATCAGTTGTTGGTTGCTTTTAAGCTTTCTCTGCAACTTTTCTTTTCTTTCTTCAATGGGCGATAGTTCTAGTCTTTCTGATCAGTTCCACAATAGTGGTAATCCCTACTACCTCTATCAATCTGATAATCCAGGGATGATCCTGGTCATGCAACCCCACACCAATGACAATTATAACAGTTGGAAACGTTGTATGTTGACGGCTCAATCAGCCAAGAACAAGACTGATTTCATTGATGGATCCATTCTTGCACTTGCTTCTACATCGATAATTCTTTTCAATGCTTGGACACGTGCTAATAATCTCGTTAACCCTTAGATCTTGAATTCGGTTTCGAAGGACATTGCTGCGAATCTTCTTTATCATTTAACGACAGCGGTTGTTTGTGGTAGTGTTCAGAAGATGATAAATGAACATAAAAAAAGAGTTAAACATGCAAGTTTTAATGGGTCTTCATGAATCTTACGCTCTCATTTGTGCCCAGATTTTATTAATGGACTCTTTTTCTTCCATAACTAAATTTTTTTCTTGGATTCTTCAAGAAGAAAATCAAAGTTCCATTGTTGTCAATTCTCCCATTGCTGAAGCTACCTTTGCTATTAAAGCTTCTCCGGTTACAAAGAAATCTCAACCACAATGTAGTTATTATAGCATGTTGGGCCACACCAGAGATAAATGCTACAAGCTTCATGGTTATCCGCCTGGTTATCATGCTCGTTCCAAGAATCCATCATTGGCTCATTCAAATGCCGTTGTTTCCTCTGATAATTCTTCTTAAGTCATTTCTAGTGATTCTTTGACAACAAAACAGAGTCAGCACCTTATCGCCATGGTTACCAATCAGCTACAGTCTGCTTCCAATTTTGGACCATCCTTCTACCTCTATCAATCCTTCGATGCAAGGCAAGATTGTTTCCTATATCAATAGCTTGCGTTCATTCGATACTAACAAATGTTGGATTATAGACTCAGGAGTATCAAGACATGTTTGTTATATCAAAGATCTTTTGATTCTTTGACTCCAATTCAAGGTGTCACGATCCTTCTACCTGATAATTCAGTTGTTCCTGTTGCTTATTCAGGGAACATTCGTCTTTCTTCTTCTTTGGTTTAAGAAGGTTTTATATGTTCCTCAATTTCAGTTTAATCTCGGACTTTGATTTTTCTGTTTTGTTTTGCAACACTCAATGTTTGATTCAAGACCTATGACAGGTGATTGGGAGGGGTGAGGTCTTTACTTACTGCGTATCCCAGTCGTGCATGAGCATAAGGATATATTACGAGTGATAAGATTGTTGACAGTTCATATATAGGTCTTGTGTATTGGCTTCTTGGCATGCTAGGCTTGGCCCCCCAGCTCTTGTGTTTTACATACTTTAAAAGGCAATCCATCCTAATTCAAACAATGCTCTTAGATCTAATTATAGAATATGATATTATTAATTAATTTTGGCTTAACTGCATAACTAGTCACTCATGTTTGAGTTTTCTTTTTTTACCACTAATTTGAAAAATTAACTCATAATACATTAATGTTTATATGGTAGTTAATATTTTTTAATGATTTTATTAACATAGGATGTATTATAATATGAAGATAACTTGAAGATAAAATTATAATATTTAAAAGTCTAGGGCCAATTTAGATTAAGGATCATAGGTTTGGGATGAAACTGGAATAACTAAAAGTTTAGAGACTGACTTATAATAAGGTTCATAGTTTAGGGATGTGTAACGTAATAAATCTATTTTTATGTTTTGATTGATGAATTTTTATCTATAAAATAAGCTTATATGTTGAAGACTTCATAATCGGCAGTCCAACCTCTACAAATTGTATTCTACCATCTCCATGCTTGTTCTTCATTTCTAACCCTCTTTCTACTACGATCAAAGGTATGGTTTCTGTCATACTCTTTTGTTTATTATCTCATTTCAATTTGATTCTAATATTTCTGGAAGGAGTGTTTCTGAGAAGAACTTTTGCTTTACACAATGATTTTAACGCTCTCCCGTTTAAGAAAAATTCGTTCTCGGATTTATTCTTTTTGATTCTTAGTGTTATATTAACTAATTTTCAGCTATGGAGATTAGCTTAAAGGAGTCTGCAATAGTTCGTCCTGCTCAACAAACTGGCAGAAAAAGTCTATGGAACTCCAATTTAGATCTATTGATTACAAGATACCACGTACCTTTGGTATACTATTATAAGCCAAATGGGTCTTGTGATTTCTTTGATACTGGAAAGCTTAAGGAGGCTTTAAGCAACATTCTTGTGTCATTTTACCCTATTGCTGGAAGGTTCGGATATGATGAAAATGGAAGACTTGAAATATCATGCAACGATGAAGGAGTTTTGTTCGTTGAAGCTCAAACTCTTTCAGCTATGGATCATTTGATTGGTGATTTTATTGATAATTCTCAAGTTCTTCGATTAGTTCCTGAGGTTGACTATTCTGGAGGAATTTCTTCTTATTCTCTTCTTGTGTTGCAGGTAATCTGTAAGCATTTTATAGGCAAAAAGATATAAGAGATTATATGACTAATAGTTGATTGATTTATTGTGTGTATGCTTTATCAGGTAACCAAATTCAAATGTGGTGGGGTTTGTCTCGGAGTTGGGTGGCAATGTAACACTCTAATTAGGGGTTAAATTTAAGAAATTATAAAGTGGTGAATTTAATTGGAATTTGGAAGGAAATAGAGGATTAAATTGTAAAATTTCAAAGTTGGCAGACCATTTTAAGAAAGACAGGAAGTTCAGTGACTAAACTCATAGTTTAACCATTTTATTTATGAGAGAATTTATAACCCCTCCTGTGCAGCAGAATTCATTTTTCCCAGTTTTTCTCTCCCGTTGACCCAACTTTTAACTGCGATCTATTCGTTGTCCGACCTCCGATCGACGAGTTGAAACCACCATCGTGTTCTTTGTCGAGCGAAGCACAAAACCCCTCAAACCTTTCGTCATGAATCGTTGTCGTTCGTCGTTAATTTTAGTCGGAAGTATCGTTGGTAATAACCCGATTTTAATTGGATTTTCATCGATTCACGACGATCCGAGCATCCGTTTACGACACCTCCCGTACCATCGTGTTCTTTGCATCGTTCCGAGTCTGCCGGTGTCATCCTTGGTCTCCGTCGACGGCGGCGCGTGAGGAGGTGAAGCGGTCAAAGTTTCCGATTCGTTGAAATCGAATTCTCCGCCGTTCAAAAATTTGAACCGAGCTTTGTAAATATCTCAAAATCGCTTAAATAATTTTTAGGATTTTTTTCGACATCAGAGTACTGTTCACGCAACCCCACGCGCCTGCGCGTGGGGAAGTAAAAAAAATGACCGGTTATAACTTGACTCGACACGTTGAGCGTTGACTGTTGATCGGCGTTGACCACTGTTGACCAAAACTTTGACCGACTTTGACCGAGCATTAAACGACCTTTGACTTTGACCGAGTATACTTATCCTGACATTTTCGACGTTCCAAATCCGATTCCGCAGTTCGTTTTTCGAAATCCAGACCATAAGGCCTTGAAATTGCCAATCAAAACCGTTGACTTTGATTTTGACCAAAAATTTCAAATTTTCGAAAAGTCATATTTTATGCTTTCGACGTCCTGAATCTGAATCCGAAGCCCGTTTTGCCAAATTCTAACCCGGTTAGCTGTTTTTCACTGATTTATCATCCGATTCGATCCATTTTTCATAATTAATCTCCGTTTTTATGTAATTTCTGTTGGTATGAATCCGAGGAAATATTGGAAGATGATTTCAAGATCGAGAGCATTCGAATGGAATTTTATGGTCGATCAGTATTGTACGAAAATCGAGGTAATACTTTACTACCTCTTTATGCTTTATAAAACATGTTGGTATTGGTAAATGCATGAATGGAAATGTTTGGTCTCATATGTGTAATTAATGAATATCTAAATTTGATACGAATACGGTAGCAAGTAGATAACTGAATATGGCTTAGATGACTATTATAAGAGATTGAGGAATTGTTAGAATTAAATTACAAGTTTGTAATTGGTGATAAAGAAATCAGCCCTGGATTTGTAACTTATATTTATATCATCAAAGGTTAAATGTTAAAGGTATTTGGATGAGAAATTATGAGAATACTTCGGTAGGGTAAAACTACGAAAATACCCTTATGTTGTAAGATGTCAAAATTATCCCTGGAAGTTGGTTAATAACTCTGAAAGGACATATTGATCTAATATAATTACAGATGTGCATAAGAAATGATAGTTTTGTTTAGAAAATTTGGATAACTGGTTTTTATCGCTAAAAAGGGTTCGTGCAAGATACTAGAAGTTTGTTAAGGAATAATTTCAAGATCAGCGAATGTTCGGGAAAGCAATTAATCATAGGATCTCTAAATTATAATTATTTTCGTTAAGAGCTAATATCGAAATTATCTGGTTAAGAAATTACGGAAATACCCTTAAGAGGTAGAATAATCTGAGTTAACCCTGAATAAGAAAATACTTAGAGGATTCATACTTAACTTGATTAAGTACGGATTTGATTATTAAGATCCTGATTTAGTGCAGGAAAATTTCCTGATATTCCGTTTGTAAAATCTGAGAAGACACTTGACCCGAAAATATCCGAGTTATGAGTAAATACCTGCAGAATAATTTGTCGGGGTTATTCTGTTGTCGGAATTGTTCGAAAGGACTGAAATAAATGATAAGATTGAATTTAATAGTAAGATCAGACGGAAGGAAATTATTAAATTACACTGAATCTGTACAATGATCAAAATACCCCTGTAATGGAAATGACTCAAGAATATCACCAAGATCAGGAATGATTAGATATCCTTGAGCTGTAATGATTGGAATAAACTGAACACAAAATGACCAAAATACCCTTATGGCATATACTAAGGAAATGTATTGGATTAATTAAGGAATCCAAATAAACATGGATGTGGTACTGCTCTTAAAAGTTACAGATCACATATTAAGCCGAGAAACCAATGCTAGTTATATCAGTACCTGAACGATATAGATGTCACTTGAATGTGTGTTTGTATTCTCAAGTTTGGCTCGATGATAATTTTGGAAGTATTCAGCTCAGCTCAACTCTAGATCGCATTCAACAGTAAGAATTTGATATTTGTTAGACAAATCAACCACGAAGACCAAATTGAATTGAACGGAAGTACAATATGTATCCGAAATTCAGAAATGTTTGAATTACCTTGGAAAACCCCGAAGTATCTGAAATAGACTTGACTGCTAAGTGAAATAAGTAACCTCAATGACTATGGATTAAATAAGTGATTTGGATGAGTCTGAAAACGTTAATGAACATACATGATGTAATGTTCTTATGGGTTATGAACTACAAATCAAGCACGACAGCATTTCATGATATCGTGGAAGCGTGGAAATGAAATTAAGAGCATTGGTATATTTGTTAGTTTCTTTAAGATCTATTCAGCGATGATTCCAAGATGATATATAGATAAGAATTTTTGATATTAAAAAGTAAATACCCTGAAAGGATAATGAATTGACCAGTTGACAAGCATTAGTTCTGGGAACTATTCATCTGGAGTTGTTAGAAAATCCGAATAATCGACATAGAATGTAAATGTCCTGAATCTTCATTTCTTTCTTACCGACTCAAGTCATATTCTGAATAACTGATGATTTCGTCAGTTATTGAACTCTTCCAATAGTGATTCTGAATTCCGATGTTCTATCGGTATACAGAAGATATGTGTTCCTCTACCTGTTAAGATTATCTAATATCTTTGAATAATATCTGTAAATTCTGGTGTGTTTCCTACTCACATGAATATTTTATATGATTTTCGACTTGAATTCTGATATGATACTTGACATGGATTCTGATATGATATATGACATGGATTCTGATATGATACTTGACTTGGATTCTGATCTGATACTTGACCTGGATTTTGATATGATATTTGACATGAATTATGCTTTAATTTTTGATATATCCGTTTACGGACGGAACATGTTTTATTTGGGGGTATTATTGAAGAAGAATACCTGGAGGCTCCTCGACTTTGTGCTCAGGGCCTTACTTGTCGGCTCATCGGCTGTGTGCTTAGGGCCTTACTGGACGTGACGGGGTTGTATGGTTCTGGGGAACATACACATTTTGTACATGACGGATAGGGGTATATATATATATATATATATATATATATGTTTTAAAAAGATCTGAAAAGTTACATGGTTTTTGGGAACACACTAGATAACCTATTCTGATCTCCTGAACTAGTCATCCGAAATATTTCTCTGAACTGAAAGCTCATTGTCCATTACCACCTGAAATATCAGTAGGATCTCTGCTCAGCATAAAAGTCTGTAAATGTTCAGAAACAATAAGGATATAAATATTTATCTGTATCTGCACGTTCATCAGCATCATCTGGTAGTTCTGTATTACTGAGCTTTCCGAAGCTCACTCTATTACTCAACATTGCAGGTTAAAAGAATTGTACCAGTGCAACTATCGTCATTAGTATGGGAGTTCTTCCGGCGTTGATTTCATAGAATGGTACATGTGATTAGGGGGCATGTAATTTATTTGTTTTATATACGAGTCTGGAAATCTGTTTTATTTTTAAATAGTGAAAAATGGTTTTATAAGTTTACATGTTCGGATAAAAAGTTTTAAATTTTCCGCTATTTTTACGTGGGTCTCTCCGGTGGCCCTAATGTGACAACCCAAATCGGATCGAGTTATCGCATCAGTCTGGGGGTTACAGGCAACATACTTTAGGAGATGCTACATCGGTTCGCCATTTCATCAATAGTTGGGCTGACACCACACGGGGCTTGTCGCCTGCAGTTGCCCCGTTCATCAATCGAACTCTTCTTCGTGCTCGAGTCCCACCGATGCCTAAATTTCACCATGTTGAATATGATCCTTCTCCACCATTGAAGACTATGGTTTCCCACTCGGATGATCTTCAGCCATCCATTGTCTCCACCTTCAAGCTCACAGTTGATCAATTGAATCTCCTAAAATCCAAAGCAGGTGCAAATAATGGTACAAAATATAGTACTTTCAACATACTGGCTGCACATATATGGCGTTGTGTAAGTAAAGTCAGGGGTCTCTCAGATGATCAACCTACCAAGATATACATTCCGGTTGACGGTCGATCGAAATTAAGTCCTCCTCTCCCAGCAGGATACTTCGGTAATGCAATCTTTATAACTGCACTAATTACTCAAGCTGGTGATCTGAAAACCGAATCGTTTACCGATACTATAAAGAGGATCCATGAACGATTAGATCAGATTAATGAATATTTGAGATCAGCTCTTCATTACACTGAGACACTGTCTGATTTAAGCAGTTTGGTTAGAGGATCACATACTTTCCGCAGCCCAAACCTTAGTATAAATACATAGGTGCGGTTGTCTATTTATGATACAGATTTCGGATGGGGTCGCCCCAGTTTTATGGGGCCAGCAAATATTGTCCAGGAAGGCAAAATTGTGATACTGCCAAGCCCAACAAATGATGGGAGTTTGTCAGTGGTAGCTCGTTTGGAAACAAACCACATGAAACTCTTTAACAAACTTAATAATTGATTTACCATCATGATTAAAGACATAGTATGTTAATCAATGTGTTTGTGTGATCTTGATGTCATGGGCATGTTTAATATGATGAATAAGATTAATCTAACTTGTTGGAATAACGTAATGACTTATGATGCATGAAATGGCAGTGTTAGTGCATAATATGTTTGAAAATGACTCAAAATGAATCATATGTTCAAATTATGATCTAATGTGTTTTTATCGTCAAACATGACATTTAAGTGTATTTTAAGTTTTGATGTATTGACATTATGTTAGGAACATGATTAGAGTTCATGATGATGAACTGAGATAGATTTTTGTTTTAAACATTAAAATTTTACAATGTAGCCTGTAATATCAATACTCAAGGTTCAATGTTGATATTAATTGTTGGTATTGGTACTAATTGTGTTTATTGAAATTTGGCATTTTAGATGGATTTTAATTGTATTTTGTATTCTTGATAATTTTGTCCTAAGATTTTAAAAATACAATTATGGTTTGGTTTTAACTCAAATGGTTCTAAAATTTCAACAGACATAAAAATTATTTAATTTCACAAGTGAACTGGAAATTTAAAGCTTTCAACTAAATACTAAAACTAATTAGATGTATGAATTAGATCAAAATTTATGTTTAGTCGCTTTGATTGATTTTGAGTCATATATGTGGTATATAAGTTCCTTTGGGATGATTTGGCTACATTTTTATTTTGTTATTATTAATCTAAATCTGGAATTGAAAAAAAAAGTCAATTAAATTTAGGGTAAAGTATAATAGTCCCCGAACTTCTAGGGCACTTGCAGTTTAATCACTCAACTTGTAAAACTTGCAATACAATTATCCAACTTTTTATTCGTTTTTAGTAAGGTTCCGATGTTACCTTCCATTAGTTTTATATGACGTGACATTTAACTTCCGTTAACCCCGTTATTCTTCTTCTTCTCCTCTCTAAACTAAAACCACTTGATAAAAGTCTTCTTGTCTCTAAACTAAAACACTTGATAAAAGTCTTCTTGTCTCTAAACTAAAACACCTTGATAAAAGTTATCAACGCGGGGAGTTGCATTATCCCTAAATATTATATGGCGATTCTAGTAAGCAAAAGAACCAACATATAGAGCTCGAAATCCAAGCTCAAAATTTTCAATCAACCATGATAAAATATTAATATTTTAGCCTTCGATTAGAGCTTGCAGTGTCTGTATGAATGAATATATTTATACTGTAACCATGGAAATGGATTGAGATTTCCTCCGTTGGATCCTTTAACATCAACAAGGAACAGTTCAAAACAAACCCAGAATCAAAAGTTCATGGCTTTCGATCCCAAACCCAGTTTAGTTTCCTCATCTTCCTCCTCCTTTCTATACAACCTCTCATCTTCTGCCTATCAACCGATGCATCCGCTCCGTCTACAGTCTGCATCGTCGGAAGCGACAGTGGCATCGGCGGTTACTCCGTCGTCCACTTCCTACGCAACTACTTCCACCTCACTCCTTCCTAACCCAACCCTCCCAACATCATCATCTTCGAAAGCAGGTTCGTCGTCAGTGGTCGAATGGCCACTGTCTCCATTGGCGGTGCAACTTTCGAGGCCGGTGCTTCGATTCTTCACCCCCAAGAACTACCGGCAGCAGCAGCAGGGCACTTACTGAAAACCAACTAAAATTTCGATGACTGCATTATTTTAAAAGTTGAGTGACTAAAATGCAAAATTCTAAAAGTTTGGAGACTATTTATATATTTTACCCTTAAATTTATAAATTGTCGATACATAACGAGGATAAATTTTTAACCAAAAGTTTTAGAAATCCGAGGAAAAAGAATTTCCTTTCTATGATAAGATCATGGCCAAAAGTTGATAGAAAAGTGGGGGGAAATGAACTTTTTTAGTAATGTAAACCAAGTGTGATTATATTAATTCAAACGCTCCTTCTATTCACCGGATATGAATAAAATAATAGCAATAAAGAAAATGCATTATTTCACTGATAATTAATTACAAACAAAGCAAAGAAGACCAAGAAAGAATTTCACTTCTATATTTTTCTTTAGGCCTTATTTTTTTTTTCTAGGCATTCAAACACAAGGTAAGGAAAAGGTGGTGTGCGTTTTTTTCTTTCTTTGTGGGGAAGGTTATAGGCTGTTGTTCCTTTTTGTTTGAATTTCCTCGGGAAACAAACAGAATTATTGACCAGTAAAAAAAGAGAAAAGATGATGATACTGCAACCAGTTCCATCCTCAGCTGCAGTGGCAGTCGACAAGGCAACCAGCGAACTTCTAAACACTCCCGATTGGACTCTCAACATTAATATTTGTGATTCTCTTAATTCTAATCCCAGGTAATATTTTAATCTCTTTTTTTAAAAAAAGGGTTTGGATTTATATTTAATATATTATCCTGTATAAATGTATATGTTAAATATTTAATGTAACATGAAAAGTTAAGTTATTTATATATTTAATGGATGTTGGGATACATCGGGTAGTCATCTTCCTTAAAATTATAAATGATCATATATTGAAAATATTTTTTATAATTTATTTTCATAAATTATAAAATTTGTCCCTTTGAATTATACATTTGTTCATGGTGATGAATTTGCAGGCAAAGAAAGGATTTTTTAAAGGCAGTGAAAAGAAGGTTGCAACACAGGAATTATAAAGTGCAATTACTTGCTCTGACGGTAACTTTTAATTATTGGAAATTAAATATTTTATTTTTGTGGAGAGAGGGGGATGTTTCATGTGGATTAATTAATTTTGAAGCTTTTGGAGACAATGGTGAAGAATTGTGGAGACTTTGTCCATTATCAGATTGATGAGAGAGAAGTACTGCGGGATATGATCAAAATGGTGAAAAAGAAGGCAGATACGAGAGTGAGGGATAAAATATTGGGATTGTTAGAGTCATGGCAGGAGGAATTCGGCGGTCGTACGGGTGAACATCCTCAGTACTATTGGGCATGTCAAGACCTAAAGGTAACCCTAGCTAATACCCAAATACGTTTAAATTATTATGTTATAATTTTATTTTATTTTTTTCATTTTCAATTTTTATCGAGAGACAGGTCTACTTATATTATGTAAAAAAAATTAATTTTATATATTTTTAAGAAATATTATATGAGTGAAAATGCAAGATTAAACTAACAATAAAAATAAGAGGATATTTACGAGAAAAATAAATAGATAATCTTAGTTAGAGAAGGGGAAGAATTTTTAAAATTTTAATAGAGAGACAAACTTATAAAATTCAAGGAATGAAAATAAATTAATAACAAAAAAATATTTAAAATATATGATAATTTAAAATTTTTAATAAGAGATCGAGACGGCCGATCTCCTTTAATCCTTTCTGATTTTAATCTTCTATATATATACATGTATAAAATAATCCTAAAATTATAAACTTAAAAGTTTAACCTTAAATATGAGGGTAAAATACAAAAATAGTCCCCAATTATAAGGTGTTGCTTTGTTGAGTCTATCGACTATTAAATATTACAAAATGATCACCCGACTATTCATATATTCTAAACTTGTCATTTTTTTCTTAAAAAAATTATGACAATCTAGGTTGAGTGTTAACCTGTTGACTGAGATATGATAGTCGTTTGAGATTTTGATATTATATTATCACAGTCAGTAGGTTAATGTTCAGCTCAGACTGTTGTCAAATTTTTAATAAAAAATGACGAGTTTGAAACATATGATAGTCAGATGATCATTTTATAATATTTAATAATCGAAAGACTCAACAAAATAATAAACTATAATTAAAGAATCATTTTGTAGCTTTTAATAATCAATGAGTCAATAAAACACAATTAACTATCCCTTTTGTTAGACTTATTAAATACTAGTATAATATTTGTTTATATGTGGAATGTTTGAAAAAAGAAGTAAAATTATGTGAGTGAACAAATGTCAGCGTTCAGGCGTATCATTTCCCGAGTCGTCACCAAATGCGGTCCCTATCATTGCACCACTGGCTAAGCGTCATCCTGCTTATGGAACGCCAAGCAATTCTTCTGAAAGGGTTGACGAAACTCACATTGGAAATTTAAGGTATACATTTCTCTACTTACAGAGATGTTGCATATATGTTTTTCTCTAAAATTTTCCTTTTGCTTATCTTAGTTTGTCAAGCTTGGACTCTATGAAGGATGCTATGTATCTCTAGGTGACATGCTGCAGGCTGTAAACCCTAGGGACCATTCGGTAACAACAAAAATGGAATTCAATTTTACAAAATATAACCTTTTTCTGTCATTTAATTTTGATAATCTTTCTGTTTTGTATGTGTAGGCAGTGAAAGATGAAGTTATAGTTGATCTTGTCAACCAATGTCGTTCTAACCAAAAAAAGCTAATGCAGATGCTTACAAATACCGGGTTAGTGTCGATGTTCATGATTTAGCAACAAACTCAGACGCGTTTTGAGTCGCATCGCATTTATTTTATTTTTACGTCGTTTTGGTTATTTTTCTGTTTTCGAATTCCTAACGGATATCATGTGGCAGGGATGAGAAGCTATTAGCTCGGGGCCTTGAGCTAAATGATGGACTGCAAAGCTTACTTGCGAAACATGATGCCATATGTTCAGGTTCTCCATTGACAATTCAAGTTACTACTAGTGTAAGCTCCAAGCCAACTGAAGCAATTACAATCGAAAAATCAAATGAGGCAAAGAATTCATGCCCGCCGTTGAATATCTGTCAACCTGCAAGTGTTGCTGTTGTGACAAGAAGCCTGATCGAAGAAGACGAAGAAGATTTGCACAGCTAACTAGAAGGTTTCATATTCTAACCTCTATTCCATCGTACAGACTAGGTGTGTCTGAATATGTGTCGAATACGAGTGTCGCTCGGTTCTCGATCGGTTAACTTTTCGATATGCATTTCAGGCGTTCGAAAACAGGGTCGAGGTCATCTCAGAGCACATCTGCTGCAACAAAGGATTCTCTTGTGCCTGTCAATGAACCGGTTGTGACAACTTCATATGAGCCATCTGGTTCTGCCACTGATGATCTTTGCAAAGCGTTATCTTTGCCGTCGGAATCAGCTGCACAAGAAAACACCACAAAGAGCAAGAATTGATTGATGTTCTAACCGTGACATTGTCAACATCATCAGCTTCACCACCCCATACCCCTAATTCTTCACCACCTGCAATTCACCAAAACATGCACCATCCAGCTCAGGTCCCTCATGGACCACTTCCATACGATAGTTACATTGTTCCATGGGCTCAGCCTCAAGTTCAACCACAATATCAACCACAGAACCACTCAAATCCACTGGTTTTAGGGCAACAAGAGTTCCAGTCACAAACTCAGTATCATCCATACACATCTGGGTATCCACTTCCTAAATGGGCGAATACTCCAGGTTATTTCACTGGTGCAAATATGTGTAACTCATTCCCCGTGAACGCAAGCAATGGTGATGTTTGGGGGACTCCGATGCTGGCAGAGAAGCCTTATATTCCTCCGTACAGATTGTTTGAGGATTTGAATGTACTCGGAAATGGCGATGGAAGACTTAAGATGAAGAGCACTACTTCTAGTTCTACCCAAAGCATGGTTGGTGAAAGGAAGTAGAGATGTTTGGATTTTGTAGTAATAATATGTTCATATGAAGATGGACATGGAATTGTCTTTTGGATTCATCTGTGTAGTTCGGGTGATTCATCAATTAAGCTGATTCCTTTTTTGATTTAAATATCAATTTGGTCCCATTTTTTAATTTAATTATTGAAATATATATCAATCAAATGATTTTGTTTAGTTCCATAAGAATAATTTGTCTTCAATCAAAAATATGACCTAATTAACTATCAGTTCAGAAATAAAATACTAGATATTTGAAGAATGTTGGGTTTGATTGAGTTGTAAGTTGAGCAAATCGAATTTAAGAAGTTTGCTCATATAATGAAATCTTATAATATTTTATCATTAATAGATAAATAAACAAAAGTTTGGATCAAATAACTTTTAATGTATGAAACATGATCTGGAAAGATGGAAAAAATTATCGAATTTATTGAGTGATGTAAATGGTTAAAAAGAGTGTTGATTTTTATTGAGGTCCTGAATTCGAGTAACTGTGTCTGTAAAATGTGTGTTGTCAATAGCTAAAAATGATTATGAACCTATATTATCTTCTAATCACACAAGATATATATATATATAATTCTTAATTTTATTCTATAAAATAGTGATCTAATTGAAAAATAATAATAAAGAAAAGGATATTATTATAAATATCTCTAAATATATAAGATATAATTATTATTTTTTATGTTGAGTCAGGTATTTTCATCTTAAACCTGAATCCAATTCGATCTGAACTTATTTTTTTAAAAAAAATTCAACCTAACGTAACCCAACTCAAATCAATTTGTATTTTAAAAATAAATAAATAAACCCAACAAAATCAAAATTTATCGAGTTTGTGTCTCGTCCCATCCCTCGTACAAATTCAGGGATCGGGCGTATATTTAAGCCAACATGTTTAAAATAATGGGTAATTGGGTGTAGTCCAGTGACAGTCTATTAATTAATATTGACCCGTAAAGCACGAACATACGAATTAGACAACAGCAAATCAAAGTATTAAACATCAAGCAATCGATTTTATCCAATCTGTTTCAAAATTGCAATAAACAACTGCATAAGGCATTCATGAACACATACTAAACAAGCAATGCGTTGGCAAGATTCAAAATGGTCTTATTCGTCAAAATGCCTTGATGTGAATAATTTTTCATAAAGGCATTGAATAGTTAGGATTAAACGACATCAACCGGAGAGGCAACGAGTTGTTGACTCATAAATAGCATATTTCCAAACCATAGCTACCAACCCTTTTAAGCTTTTATTGAAGCAGAAACCTATTTGTATTTATCATTATTTTTAAATAGCATTTGTATTTATTATTTCTTCACTTACAATAGGGATGTTTACAAGGAAATCTGCAAGAAGAAATCATCGTTCATTAAAAACAAATGGTACTCGACTCTATGATAACCGATCCGAAGAAGCGTGCCTACCTGCATCTTCCTTAGTGAAGCAGAGAGGGGGAGTGATTCTAAATACATTGCCATAAATTCCACCTTTCCCCACCAATACTCCGGTTTCTAGAACAATGCAAAAATAGGTTGTTAGCAACTTGAAGCGAAGTACATTCTACGGTATATGATTATTGTGGGGAATGGAAGAACTCGAACCTTTCAGCTGGTCCATTATATATATGAAGAGTTTCTAGCTTTGCAGGAGTCTTGAGCTTCTGATCAGTGACAAGTTCGACTCCGAGCATTAATCCTCTTCCCCTCACATCACCAATCACTGCAGACATACATGGTACAATCAGCCATGTCAGTCACCATTGGTTTAGAGAATGTTTAAAGCAGAATATACAGGAGAAAGGATAAGTTCTTGCAGTCATATTTATCTTTTAGTGCGGTTAATCTCTCTTTCAAATAGGTCCCAACAACAAATGTATTTTCCTGAAGCTTTTCTTTTTCAATTACTTTTAGGACAGCTAACCCTCCAGCGGTGCATACAGGGTTCCCACCATTGGTATTGAAGTAACTTCTGCGAGTCAAGACCGTCGCAATCTCAGGGGTCGTTACCACGGCACCCAGAGGAATGCCATTTCCAATGCCCTGTCCATGTGGTAAAAGAAACACGTCGATGCACAAAAGTTAGATGCAAGTAAATGGATAAGCTACACAAAAACAGATTCCAGGGACCAGTGGTGTACTTCATTGAATTTTCTTTTTAAAAAAAAATTGTTACCATCAGATCAGAGTAAGATTACTGTTATAATGCACATCTAGCAAAGGGAGGTGGCTAGGAGATTTTCATAACTAAGAAAATGAGAGAATTTATAACCTTTGTCATTGTCACTATGTCAGGAACGACCCCATGGTTCTCAAATCCCCAGAAGTGGCTTCCTGTGCGAGCAAAGCCAGCCTGAACCTCATCAGCAATGCAAAGACCTCCAGCTTTCTTTATGGTGCTATAAACAGCAGGCAAGTAACCTGGGGCCAATTCTATGATTCCACCAACTCCCTGTCAATAAAAACATGGAATGTTAGGTGACGTTATCTTCACGAGGAAATCCTGACAATTTGATCAAAGGGGAAGAAGATTGTAGGAGACGCCAAATATTGGTGATTACTTGTATGGCTTCAGAAATGAAACCAGCATGCTATCATATAGGAATGATTGAATTTTAGCCACCTGCACCCATCCTAAATCGTATTTTAAATTTTTATTTCAAATTAAAAATGTTATAGTAGGAAGTTGTAGGAATCAGTCTATCTATTGCTAGTGAATTCCATTAGATATAAATTAAGTAAATGCTTTTTAAATTTTATAATGAAACTTTAGCATTTCACTTGTATTGGTCATCCGATTGTTTAATGTTACAGCCAAGCTATTTCTTTTTGGGTCTTTTATTTTTGAAGTTTTCATAAAATTTTCACATTCATTTTTTTATAATTAGAATCTCTTTTTTTTTCATCGTTGTTCGATCATCAACGTCCATTACTTACAATACTTAGTATTAAAACATTCTCTCCTTTTTTTCTTTTTAGTTTTATTTTTCTTGAAATTCTCGCAAATTAATAAAACCATAATAAAATCTTTGATCATATATTAGTCTGATTTTTAATATCCACTATAAAATTAATATGGAATCAAGATGTATTGATTTTGTCCCCCTCCCTTAATTCCCCACCATTCAAAGTGGGATGTTAGTGATATAATTGAGTTTTTCTTAAAGTTAAATGACCAAATTAGAAATAAAAGTAAAGTTATACTATCAAAAATTAATTGGGTAAACTACACTAACAATCCCTTTTATTTTTGGCCTATCTTATGTTGGCCACTGATTTTTGAAAAGTAACATGTTCGTCACTTACATTATTAATATATTATATTTTTGACCATTGAGTTGTTAACTCTTATTAGTTCGATAACGTGACATATTAATAAAAAATATTAATTTTTAATTTATTCTATGAACTTTTTCAAATATTTATTTTCCACCCTCTTCAATCAAAAAAACCCAAATCCATTTTTCTCTAAAAAAAATCCTTGTTATCTAACCTTAACCCTCATCAGCGTTGTTTTCATCATCGCCTTCAATCGATGTTCAAGTAGGGATGGGCATGGACCGAACCTGACGGGTTCTGACCCGACTCGACACGAAAAAAAATATAATTTTACCTTATATATTTTTATTAATTACGATAATACCTCTCTACATATTATATTTTTAATTAAGTCACTGATTTTATTGAATAAAATAATATTTTTATTATTATTTCGGGTCAGATCGGGTTTTTAAGTTATATATTAGGTCGGGTCTCGGGTGGAACATCATTGTATTTTATCAACAGGTCGTGATCGTTTTAACCCATGGTGCATGTCGCACCCCAACAACCCGTGAACACCAGCCTTTAGCTCTTACCCTGGCCTTTTACTCCTTCTATCTAACGTCTCCAGCACCCCTATCTTATGGCCAACCGCAGCTTTTCCCTTCAATCCCATCACGCATTCGACCTGGTTTTTCTAACCAACACCCTCGCCTTTGGGTTGTAATGTGTGTCGGTACTGCCATGCCAATGGCTTGTTTGATGTGCTCTGCTACTATGCACAACATGGTAAAGTAGAGGGAGTTGCGGGATCGTCGAGGTTTAAGGTTGTTAGAGTTTTGGGTTTAGAGGAACGATGATGAGAGTATGAAGGAGTTGGGGTTTAGAAAAGGCGCATGCGACGACTGATGCCAATCTCCATCCATTTACTCACCTTTTACCCAGCTTCTCCACCACCCCTAGCACTTTTTAACCCACTTCGTCCAACCAATGCTGTCCCCTTTCGGTTGTTGTGTACACTTGTGCTACAATGCTAACAGACTTGTTTGATGTGTTCTACTGCGACAGACGACGTGATAAATTAGTGGGAGTCGAGGGGTTATTGTGTTTTGAGGTTTAGATGAATGATAACGAGAGTACGAAGAGGTTGGGGTTTGGACAAGGGGAGTGTGGTGGCTAACAGCAGCGGCAGCGGCAACATCATCAAGGATGATGCTTGGGGTTAGAGTTAAGGTTAAAGGAATAAGTTTTGGGGGGTTGAGTTTTTTGTTTTGTTTGAAGAGGGTGAAAAACAAAGATTTAAAAGTTAAAGGATTAAATTAGAAATTAATCTCTTTTAATAACATATCATGTCAAACTAACAAAAGTCAACAGTAGAGTAACCAAAATATAATTACTTGATAACATCGATGATGAACACGTTATTTTTTTTCCAAAATCTATGACCAAAATAAAACATATCAAAAATAAAGGGCCACCCGTGTGACTTGCTCAAAATAATTCACCTATAGATCCGTTAGAAAACAATGTGAAGAACACGAAGTTTAATTAAGTTTTTAGTTACGATGAATTTATTTTCGATTTATGTAAAATAAAATTTTCAAAGGATTCTATCATCACCCTGACTCGATTCATTCGTACACTAACTTAATTGGAATTTTCTGATTTTGTAAAATAATAAATTATTTAACATATTGATATTTTTAAAATTTTATAGATAATTAAAAAAATATTTTAAAAAAAATTAAATTAATTAATAATTATAAAAATAATTGGCGGGGGCAAGACTCCCCTTGGCCCCCATACAAGAATATTTAAATGTTTACGGTTAAAAGATTAAAATATTTTTAAACATACACTACTTTATCACTCTCTTTATGAGAGTTGAGAACTCCAAACGGAGTCTTACACCTTAAATCACTAAACTACTAAAACTTGTATAAAACCACCTCTAGACACTTGTAGGCCAAAGAACCAGCAACAATGTCATTTAATCTCTCGTATTCATGGTGAAATATCAATTAGTAACAGACAAACAAAGATAAAAAGGTGAGAAAAAACCCAAAGAAGTCGATAACAAAATATTCCATGTTGAAAGAAACTTTTTAGCTAAACAATATTAAGTTCCAAAAAGAAGTGTTATAAAAAATGGATTGTAGCAGCTAATATTTAACTTACTTGCAGAGTTTTGCAGTGCTACTGTATATGTGCATAGACTGAATCGTCTCTCCCTTTCTAGTGCCCTAACTGTTGCAAGATTCTAGCAGAGAAGCACCATGTAGAAACTTCAATTCTGCTTGGAAGTAAACTGCGGTGCTCTCCTCATTTGATCCACAGTTCTAATAGAAATTTCCAAAAGTAAAAAAGGATGAAATATGATCAAAAGATATACTAACAGTTTCAAACGAGGATGTGAAATTAAAACATTAGAAAAAAATGGTATGAGATAAATATTAGAAAAAATGATTAAAATAATTATTTAGTTAGACATTAGATATCATTTTATTTAAAAGTAAAATGTTAAAGGAGAACAAAGATCAAAATAATTATTTAATTAAATGTTGATTGTTGAGAGTATTTTTTATATTATATTTGTTTTATGTTTAACAAATTAAATTTTATTTGTTCGTTCATTCATTTGTTAGATTTATAGATATTTACCGATAGATTAACAGATTTTAGACATAATTTTAAATTAATAGCACTAAGAACAAATAAAATTAAAAAATAATTGAGTTAGGAAAGGATGAAATTAACATCTCATGAAATACTATACAATAAAACTATTTCAATTCGGAAAAAGCTCCGGGCTAAACCAAACTCGATTCAAATATAATCTCTAAAAACTCGACTCAATCCGATTTGAACATGATTGTTAAAAAAAAATCCGATTCAAACAAGTTAGATTAAATCGAAACCCGTCAGCTTCCTATATATGCCCATCCCTAATTTCAATACCTCCATCTTTACGTAAATGAATGCCCCCAATCGTGCCCCACGTATCAAATTATGTCACGATTTTGTAAAAGTTTAATACCATTATAATTAGGGATGGACATGGGTTGGGTTTCGGCCAATCCGATTTTATCCGAAAATTTTATATCCTTCATCCGACCCAACCCAACTCAACCTAAAAAATATATACCTTCCACCCGACTTGATTTTTTTTAGATAAAATCGGAATATGATTCGACCCGACCTAATAAAATATTATTTTTATTCAATAAAATAATGATTTAATTGAAAGAAATAATATAGAGGAGTATTATTATAATTATTCTTAAATATATAAGGTAAAATTATATTTTTTCGGGGTCGGGTATTTTTCACCCTAAAGCCGAATCTGACTCGACCTGAACATCACCTATAAAAAATCCTACCCGACTTGACGTGAACCCATTTTTTTTAAAAAAAACCCGACCTAACTCGAACGGATCGATTCGAAACTCATCGGGTTTGGGTCCTATGCCCATCCCTAATTATAATGAGAAAGAATGCGAAATATTAGAAACTATTTAATAGGAATTAAAAATATATAAAAAAAAAAATTAAATTAACTCAACATGATTTTTTAATAATAGGTAAATCCTAGCACAATAGTTCGAATCAAATGTTGATCAAAGTTTAATCAAATCGAGTTCGAGCAATTCATGAACTACTTAACTCATTAATTATCCTAGTGTCATTTAGCACAAAATAGAATCAGAATGATACGTGCCTGACTAAATAGGTAGTTTACCTAAAATTCATCAAACTATTATAAATAGTCATGCACATTATAAAATAAATATAAATTTTAATAAGTTCAAGGGTCATTTTGTAATAATTTAAAAAATTTAATGACTATTTTATAATGGGTAAATTCACGAGATAATGTTCTCGAATTTTTTTTTTCACGATATGGTGCACATCATAGATTAATTGCTGGAATGGGGTGAATTACAGTGATCGCCATAGGACGCCATGCAATCCAGGCGACCTTGGAGGTCGCCATGCAATCCAGGCGACCTTGGAGTCGCCATGCAATCCGGGCGACCTCCAAGGTATATTGCATGGCGCCTGTGCATATTTTGCAAAAATCATGGGCCGTGGGAATGCATGGGGAGGGATGCATGCTGTGCATGGTCATGCAGATGCATGTTGTGCATGGGACGTGGGAACTGTGCATGGCCATGCACGTCGAACGGTGTAGGTCACGGCGGCGTGGTCGGTAGGTCGCCATGGAGTCTCGGCGACCAAGGTCTGGTCCGTAGCTGCTGCATGCATGCGTTGCATCATAGCTGAGATTCCTGCACCCGTAGCTGTATGTGTTGTTGCGTTATTGCAGCGTTAATTTAGCTGTCAGCCTTTCAATGCTCAATAGTTAGACGACAATGCTAATATTATTTGCTTCAACAATCAAATTTAATGACTCTGTCCAACGCTCAGTTGCTTTATATATAAAGGATATGGTGTTTAGGGTAGAAGCACAAGCAGAACCGGCAAATATAAACTTTGCCGAGAGAAAGAAAAGGAAGAAGAAGAAAAGAAGATAAAGGCTCAAACATTTCGTGAGGTAATTTTTTTATTGTTTAATTTAGTTTAATATATGAAATTATTAGTTTGTTAGTTTCGGGTTTAGGGTAAAATTAAATAGTTAATTAGTTTGTTAGTATAAATTATTAGTTTGTTAGTTTAAGTTATATTATATTAGTTTATTAGTTTAAGTTATATATTATATTATATAAAAAATTAGTTAATTAGTTTCTTAGTTTAAGTTATTAAATATAAAAAATATTTATTAATTTGTATGTGTCTTTAAACGTATATTAGGTTTTCGTTGAAGTTGAAGTTATATTATAAAAAAATTAATTAGTGCTTAATTAGTTGTTATTTTAACTAAGTTATATTATAATAAAGAAATAGTTTATTAGTTTAAGGTATATTATAATATATTAGATTATATAAAATTAATTTGTGGGCTATTGTTGTTTAAATAAATATTTTGTTTACACATACATGACATTATTTCACAATATTTGCCCACGTACAGATTGATTCGAAGAAAGAAACAAGGCAGGAAAAAAAGTAAAGGAAGAAGGCATAAAGACGTGAGTAATTTATTTTTTGTTGTCCATTTTTTGTTGTTGTGTATGTGTAAATTAGTTAGTTAGTAAGTTTATATTATTTATATAAACTAATTTGTGCGAGATAATTTCCGTTTTAAAAAATATTGTGTTTAAAATATTTAGTGTTGTTTTAAAAATAATTGTTTAATTTACATTGTATGTGTATATTAGTAAGAAGTAAAAATTAATTGAATGAAATAATCCGGACAACGCATTATCTCGCGAAATAATTATTTCGAGAACAGTATATCGACAGTTTTGCCTAACAAATTTGTTTGATATTTTTAAAAAATAAAAATATTATCAAACTAATCATTATTATTAGTAATAATACTAAATGATTAGTATCAAATCAAAATCATTAAATATTATAATAAATAATTATTAGTGATTATGACTAAATCATATTATTATTAAATCATTAAATATCAAATCATTAGATTAATAGTAATTATCAAATCATTATTAGGTTTATTAGTAAGCAATCAATCAAGTTAAATAATAAATTTTATTTGATCATTAATATAATAGTATATTATTATATTAATAATTTATGAAATTATCTTATCTAATTTTTAATCTAAATTAATTTTTTTTTATTTGTAGAGAAAATGAGCAGCAACTTTTTCACGATTGTCCATTATAATGGACAGATTATGGAAAATGAGGTCGGAGTAGTTTTTCAGTCTGAAAACCAATAAATATGATGTTCAAAAAAGACATCACATTTATAGAAATGAAGCATAAGATAGAAAGAAAAATTCGAGCTGCAGTTGATGGTTTGAGGTATAGGTTTATGATATGCTCTAACCCAGTCAGATATGCTGCAGTTCCACTTGAAGAAGATGATGATATTGGAACCATGGTTGGATTACATGAGTCAACCAATATAGCAGTTATTGAATTATTTGTTGATGTGCGTAACATATGTGATGTTCCTGGTCATCAAGAGGTGTGGCTCAAAATCCATCTGAAATGGCTTTATATAGTCAGTTTGAGGAGCCGACATACAGGTTCCCGAACAGTTTTATGGCACTATTGGAAAGTGTAAATGAAGTCGGGGGGACATCTACAGCAGCAGAGTATGAGACGAGAAACATACCGGAATTGGTTGTTGATAATGACGCTGAAAATCGATGGGGAGAAATTCATGATGATTCAAGCGAAGATGAAGAAACTGAAGAACCCGTTTTGGGCGGCGACGAAAATATTTTTGGTGGAGGTGCAATTGATGAAGTTCCGACACCGTATGAAGCTACTCCTCACATGTACGAGATAGATTATGATGCAATGAGGGCACCTGAATTCCCAGACATGCCACATTTACCTCCGTACCAAATGACTGAATCATTCGATAATTCTGGTGAATTTTCAGTTGGGGTGCAATTCAGAGGAAAAAATGAAGCTACGCTGGCGATTAAAGAGTACTGCATCAAATGCCATGTTGATGTCCATGTTGCAGAGTCCAACCAGAAAACCCTATACGCAAAGTGTGTAAAATATGGCCCAGAGTGCAAGTGGAAGATCAGAGTGTCGAAAAATCAAAGGCACGATGTTTTGGGTCATCACGAGGTACAATGGTTCGCACACATGTTTGCGAAACTCCATCGAACAAGACCACCGACTATTGGACTCCGATGTAATATGTGAATACGTGAAGGCGATGGTTGAAGATCCAAGTAGATGGTACGTGGTTGTATGGTCAATATAGGCATGTACTTTTGATGGCAGTTGCTCAAGATGGTGAGCGAAATATCTTCCCAATTGCATTCGCCATTGTTGAGGGAGAGACAACAGAGGCTTGGGATTTCTTTCTGACCAATCTACGTCAATATGTCGTTCGTGAAGATGGAGTTTGCTTGATATCCGATAGAGGAACGGGTATTTTGGCGGCAATTGAACGACCAGGAAGTCGTTGGATACCCTCTGGTGGTACGGGCGCTTTCCCAAGAAACAAGTTGCAAAGTTGTTCCACCTTATTAAACTCATGTGACATTACCACCGGCATCCCATTAGTTTGGACCCCGAGTTGCATTGCTACATCCTCCAAAGTTATCGTGCATTCGCCACACGGCAAATGAAACGTGTGCGTTTCTGGTCTCCAACGTTCAATCAACGCACTGATCAAACCTGGGACCAACTTGTAATCTCGCACAAATGTTATATACCAAAATCCAGCCTCTTGCAAATTTTCTTCTATTAGTGGGTGTGGCTTGGGCACTTTATGTAGTCGAAGACGAAGGACTCGCTGCTCGTCCTCCTACAATTAAATATTCAAAAAAATTATCACAATCATAAAATAATATTCAATATTTATTAATTATAATTCATTAAACAAATATTTTATTCACCATTATTCCCAAATGACTTGAAATATGTTCATTGTCAAGCCTCAACAGTGGAATTTGGTCAGCCATTAGAATGAATCTGTAAAAAAAATTAAACAACAATATTTAAAAAATCATTTAATATAATCTAATATAAACTAACTAACTAATTTACAACACTAAACTTTAATATAATAACATATAATATAATAAACTAATAAACTAACAAACTAAACTTTTTAAAATATAAGTTAAACGTAAACGCTAAACCCTTAAACAACTAATAAAATATTCTTTTATATAACTAAAACTAACTAATAAACTATTTTTTCATTATAATATACTATTAATAAACTTACTAACTAATTTTTTATATAATATAAATTCAACAAACAAATATAACTTAACTATTTAACTAACACAAACTAATTAAATAATTTTTTTTATATAACTAACTATTAACAATACAAACTAATTAATTATTTTTTAACTATATAACTATCAAACATATACTAATTAAATAATTTTTAATTTATGTATACTATAACTTAAACTAACAATCATATAACCCTAAACTAACAAACTAATTAACTGCTTTTTGTTTAACCCTAAACCCTAAACTAACAAATTAAACATTTATAATAATAAACTAATTTAAATAAAAAAATTTACCTTATCTCCCTTTCTTCTTACTTTCCTTTCTCCCTTTCTTCCTTTCCTTTCTCCCTTTCTTTCTTTCTTTCTCGGCTGCAATCTCTTCTCCCTTTCTTCTGCAATCTCTTCTCCCTTTCTTTCTTTCTTTTATAACCGGCTGAGGCCTCAATTATTTCACCAATTGTACAATTGCAGCTGATTTCACGCGTTCAATTATTGTACCAATAATCAAATGGTTCACATGCCTCAAATGGTTCACATGCATGCATTGGGAGGTGTAGGCATGCAGCGGGAGCACGTGAATTGGGAGGTGTAGGCAATGCAGCGGGGAGCACGTGAAGGAATCTATGTGGCTATGTGGCTGTGCATGTGCATGGATGATGGAATGGCGCCGGGACTACATGGCGACCTACAAGGTCGCCGGGACTACATGGCGACCTACAAGGTCGCCGGGACTACATGGCGACCTACAAGGTCGCCTAGGCTGCATGGCGACCTCTCTATTCCTGCATGGCTTGTATATGGCTCGTTGCATGCTCCCCATTGGCTCTCTATTCCTGCATGCTCCCCATTGGCTCGTATATGGCTCGTTGCATGCTCCCCATTGGCTCTCTATTCCTGCATGCTCCCCGTGGGCTCGTATATGGCTCGTTGCATGCTCCCCATTGGCTCTCTATTCCTGCATGCTCCCCATTGCCTCGTTGCATCCTCCCCATTGGCTCGTATGACGTATATGGCTCGTATATGGCTCGTATGTCACCCTCGTATGTCACCCCGTATGTCGCCAGGATTGCATGGCGTCCTCCAAGGTCGCCTGGATTGCATGGCGTCCTATGGCAATCACTGTTGAATTCACCCCATTCCAGCAATTAATCTATGATGTGCACCATATCGTGGAAAAAAAAATTCGAGAACATTATCTCGTGAATTTACCCATTTATAATAGTTTGATAAATTTTAATGACCATTTTAACGGTTGAAAAATTAATAATCATTTTATAACTTTTGAAACTTTAAAGATTAAAATATTATTTCAACATAATTTAATAACTATTTGTGTAATTTACCCTGGATTTAAATAAAACCAGCCGACAAAAGTTCAAATCCGACACAACATTTCTGCTATTCTGTTGGCTACAAGCAGGGGAGAAAAAGAAGGAAACCAACGAACAAAACTGTAAAACCCACTGAAAAATTGAAGACTAAGTTCACCATCCTTTTGAACAGTAACACAAAACCATGGAAGAGGAACAACAACACCGTTGTTTTCCCTTTCCCCCCAAACTCCCTTCGTCTTCATATATACTTGTTTAGACCCAAGCCGTAGTTACCTGAACACAACAGAACCAAATCAGCGGCAGTTTATCGCATTTCTTGATGATGATTATTTCCAGGTTTCTAAGAAGAGGAATCTCAACAGCTTCCACCTGCGCCACTCGACGCTCATGGTGGGATCATGTCACTCCAGCGCCCAAGGACCCCATCATTGCAGTCACCGAGGCCTTTCTAGCTGACCCTTTTCCTTACAAGATAAATCTTGGAGTGGTATTTTCTTTTGTCTTTCACAATAGATTGTTCAATCTTTTGGGATAATACGAATAACTGTGGGTCTGGGTTTTTTTTCAGGGAGCTTACAGGGATGATGAAGGGAAACCTGTTGTGCTTCAATGCGTTAGAGAAGCAGAAGGCAAGATTGCGGCTTCCAATTTCTTGTGAGTTTCATTTTCATTATGTTTCTGATTTGTGACTTTTCCCAATAATATTTCATCGTTTTTATCTAATTCCAAACGTCTTCTTGTCTTATCTTATGTGATGCATTGGCAGGGAGTCAACGTCTACCGCAGTTAGCTCGAAATTTGTTGAGGAGAGTGCAAAATTGATTTATGGACAGGATTCGAATGTTATAAAGGAAAGGAGGTTCGCCGGAATTCCGGCTCTATCTGGAACCGGTGCTTGTCGTCTCTTTGCCGAGTTTCAGAAACGATTTTATCCGGAGTCGAGAATATATTTGCCTGATCCAACTTGGTCCAAGTAAGTTGTCTTGTTCCCTTTCATTTCATTCTGTTGTTTGGAGTTATAAGAAATGGGTTATGCAAAAGAAATTTTCAGCTTTTCGCTTTAAGTACCTAAATGATTTTCGTTTCGCAGTCACCGCAACATTTGGAGAGATGTTCATGTTCCGGATCGAACCTTTCGCTACTACCATCCCGATTCGAAGAGTTTAAACTTCGTGGCACTCATGGATGACATCAAGGTACCATGATCACCTCTCATGGATGTTATTTCCAACAAAGTGCAGGTCTACACATATATGCATCTTTATTTTAAAATAAATGTAGATATAATGAAGAAAAGACTTTTAAATGTGAACGATTTCTAAATTGTCATGAAGTTAAATATTTCCCTTGCAAAGATACTACATTTGCATATGCATACTCATTTTTGCTGCGTGGAACTTGCGTTCTATGGAGAGATTCAATATTTGCATACCTGTGAAAATACTATAAAATTTCTCAAGTACGAAATCAGTTATTGACTGCTTTTGTTTTGATGGTTCCTATAGAATGCCCAGATGGTTCTTTCTTCTTTACTTCATCCTTGTGCCCATAACCCGACTGGGGTCGACCCTACTAATGAGCAGTGGCGAGAAATCTCATCTCTGTTCAAGGTAATGATGATAATTACATTGTGTTGAGTCATCATTTCTCTAATATCTATTGCTGCTTTTAAAATCCTTGCCTTGACTACTTTCTAGGCAAAGAATCATTTTCCCTTCTTTGACGTGGCTTACCAAGGGTTTGCCAGCGGAGATGTAGAGAGGGATGCCAGAGCAATTAGAATTTTTCTTGAAGATGGCCATTCAATAGGCTGTGCACAATCTTTCGCGAAGAACATGGGTTTGTATGGACACAGAGTGGGTTGTCTCAGGTCTGCCAATGTTCTTCACTTCTGTTTATATTTGGATGGATATATGTTTTACCTCTCTGAATTAGTACCGAACAAGTTTTGGTGTTTTAATATGGTTGGCTTGAAATGAACTTTATTTCCATGTCGAGATCACTCATTCGATCCAAAATTCATTAGAAGGCTAAGGTTTCAAGGATCACGTTGTGTTCTGGTTTGGTCCGTATTGTTCTTCAGCAATCTTACACTGCAATGATTGTTCCAGTGTTCTCTGCAACGACAAAATACAAGCAATGGCAATCAAGGGCCAGCTACAGCAGATTTCTAACACTATGTATGGCAGTCCACCGATTCACGGCATATCACTAGCCTCGAAAATCTTGAGTGATCCAGACATTAAGGCCATTTGGCTCAAAGAGGTCAAGGTATATATACTTTCAAGTTTCTTTTTCCGGTTCTGCACTTTCTTCAATTAACAGTATCACAAGGATGATTGGACTGACGCGCGTTTAATAATATCTACATGTTATAAGGTCATGGCAACTCGTATTCACCGAATGAGAGCTATTCTACGGGAAGCTCTCGAGAGATTAGGGTCTCCCCTCAATTGGCAACACATCACCAACCAGGTCAGTAATGTAACTAGAAATTTCTCCGATGCTGCTTGAAATGCTCCCTATTTTGCATTTTAACACATCAGAATATGCAAAATTGCAGGTCGGAATGTTTTGCTTCTCCGGATTAAATCGTGCTGAGGTCTATCTACTTGCAAAGGAATTTCATATATACATGACGCCTGATGGACGCATAAGGTATATTTATAATATAAAACATCGGTTTTGTTCTTGAAGGCTTGAGACTTGCTACTCTGTCATGCATTACTACCATTAGCTAATCCGAGCTTCTTGTTGCGATGACATTTGCAGCATGGCCGGGGTGACCACGAAGAATGTTGATTATCTAGCGAACTCTATTCATGAAGTCACCACATGTGATCAGGATGCCAAGATACTGCATAACACCGATGCATATAGGATTAACACTGATATTCGTTTCACTTCCCTTGGTGCCAGTAAATCAAGAGCTAGGGGAATGAATTTAAGCCTGTAATATCCCTATTATTCTTTTCTTATAGGTTGTACCATTTATATATGTTGCAGAAACATTGAAACATGTTAATACGAAGATAGGAACCTTTATCCATCCTTCATCCAAGTATTAAATGATGACACAGAGAGATCTGCAAACAATCAACCCCCCAAATTGCTTAACGACGATTTCTGATCTTTTCAAACCAGTAAATATGCAACAAAATCTTTAGTGTCCTTTCAAAGAGCATGTTCCCTTTGATAGTAGTTTAGAGCAGTGTAGGTACAATAAATTATCATATGATAAATTTGCAAAGAAACTGCACAACTGTACAATTTAATAATAACTAAGATCAGTAACTGATGAATCGGCATGCAAATGTCTATATGATTCAGTACCATGCATTCAACAGTTTTGGGTGGTTTCACAGTTTGATTAACCAAATAGAGCTAAAACGCATACCTAGATTATTAGAGAGTAATTCAACACAAAACAACTGAGGATAGCGGTATCATCCACGAAGCTTTAACTACCAGGGCTTCCCTCTACCAATATCGAAACATAGAATCGAAGTTGGCGGTTCAATGGCTGCAGTATCTTCATCATTTGGATTCGAAATCAGGTCCTCTTCTTGTCTTTCCCGGGGCTCATTGCAAGAAACATTGGTGAAGAAAAGATGATGACGGTAAAAAATTGTTGGTTTTCTTCAAACTGATAATATTCGGGAACAATGACCGCAAAAGACCAATCTTGAGCGCTTACTCTTGATGGATTTCTAGTTGAAGTTGGAGTAATAAGATGGAGGAGGGATATAGCATCGGAGACAGTGGATTTGGAGTAACGGGCTGACATCCCCATATGAAAGGGACAGCAGCAGAGAGTCCATCATAATAGACCCTGAAAGAAGGATTGCAAGAGAGTTTTCCTTGGATAATAGCCTGCAAAAGAACTTGTCATCTTGCTTGATTTCCAGAGTCTTATCATGGGGAAGATGATCAGGGGTTGTGTTAAACATCTTCCGATGTGTTTTTGGGATTTCGGTGATCAGAGGGTAAAAGAGATTATTAAAGGAAAATAATCCCAGAGACGAAGGAAAAAGCTTTAGGCTTGAAGATATCTGTATACCTTCTGGGTTATTTAGTTGAACTGAAAACAAAAAGGTGAAATGAGTTTCGCATGATTTATATAGGAAACACTGGAATTTAAAATATGATTTTTAAAAAAATCATATCATTAACGTAAACAATGAAGTTTTGTTCCATTAAAAAGTTGGTGGGTTTCAATTATTGGCATTTGCAATGACTTTCGTCTTCCTTTAAATTGAAGGTTTACGTTTCTAGCTCCATTGCAAAATTTTTTTAGGGTAAACTACACATTTAGTATATAAATGATTGCTTGTATTATGTTTTAGTACTCAAACATTAATTTTTAAACTATATCAATCGTTTAGTTTATGTTTTATTTTGGTAAACCATTGTTAAAAATTAATAAAACTGCTAATGTGACATTTTTATTTTCTTCATAATGATATGACATTGTCTTATAGTGACACGTTAACATCACCGTTAAACTTTTACCGATGAGATTCGGATGCAAAAAACTTTTGAACTTGATCCCATAAATTCTTTAAAGAAATAATTTTGAACTTAGGAATGATGGAATATTAAAGAAAAAAGTTAAAACAAATCATCGAATCAACTTGTTTGATAAGATTACAAATGTTATCCTTATCAATTCAACACTACCAACTTAAAGTTAAACACCTACCTTTACTTTAGAAGCAAAAATAAGAAACTCAAAATTCTTTGGATAATTCTAAATAGTAACAAATTGTTATCGGAGAAATTTATACATGAGTATTTTTTCTTGGTTAATTTATATAATTGTTTTCTATTTAAAATTTATTTCTTAAATTATTTTTTATGTTTAAGTTTAAATTATCAACATTTTTGTAACAAGACTCTTATTTAAAAGAAATCAATGATTCAGTTAGGACCACAACTTTAATCCTAATGACCACTTGAGCTATTTAATTCTTTTTTCAATCGAAGAAGAACATTCAACAATATTAGTTAAACAATCTAGATGTTTATAATCAAACCACACTGGAAAATTGCCATTATATGACCATTGCAAGGCTATGAGTAGCTACATTTCCGCTTCAATGCACGCACCGACACCTT